>NC_074671.1:55111403-55271937 GCF_029448725.1 Salvelinus fontinalis
GTTTATTTTCAGCAAAATTAACATGTGTAAATATTTGTATGAACATAACAAGATTCAACAACTGAGACAAAAACTGAACAAGTTCCACAGACGTGATTAACAGAAATATAATAATGTGTCCCTGAACAAAAGGGGGGTCAAAATCAAAAGTAACAGTCAGTATCTGGTGTGGCCACCAGCTGCATTAAGTACTGCAGTGCATCTCCTCCTCATGGACTGCACCAGATTTGCCAGTTCTTGCTGTGAGATGTTATCCCACTCTTCCACCAAGGCACCTGCAAGTTCCAGGACATTTCTGGGGGGAATGGCCCAAGCCCTCACCCTCCGATCCAACAGGTCCCAGACGTGCTCAATGGGATTGAGATCCGGGCTCTTCGCTGGCCATGAAAAAGGGATGTTTCTTTTTGCTGAGTTTATTTCCATAGAGAAGGTGCTTTGCATTGGCAGCTCATGCTTCAGTGCTCTGGGAGTGTTTATAGCCCTGTGAGTTTCAGACTGCAGGACTGAGATCTGTCCTTCAACAAAACAGAAACCACGATAACCATGACTCTGATCACCATCTTCATCTGGACACTGGTCTGCTGCTGCCTCAAAGGTCTGTTATTTTCTAACTCTTACAATGGAAAAATACATTGTTGAGTACCTTGTATAATCATTGAAATGGATCTCAAATAATAAATGTCCCTGCATAAAATATTAAATATTATAAATTCTCTTATTTATACTCTTGATCAATTAATATTTTTCCTCTTCAGGATCCAGAGGTCAGGTGACTGTGACTCAGCCTCCTGTAGTGACATTTTCTACAGGAGACCCTGTCACTCTGACCTGTTCAACCAACCCTAAAGTGTACAAATGGGATGGTGGAGAGGAGGGTGCATTCTGGTATCAACAGAGACCTGGAGAGGCTCCCAAACTCCTGATAAGATACGTAAAGACACTGCTAGATGGGATTCCTGCTAGATTCAGTGGCAGTGGGTCTGAGAGCGACTTCACTCTCACCATCAGTGGAGCCCAGGCTGAAGATGCAGCAGTTTACTACTGTAAGAGTTTCCACTATCCCAATAGTAAACGTGTGTTCACACAGTGATTTAGAGCCGTACAAAAACCTCCTGCTCGAAATACACACATCATTGGTCCACTGGACACAAAACTAAGGGTCTTGTTATATGACATCACCAAGTACAACCACTTTACTAACTCAGAAATAATGGTTACAAACTAGTTACATAACCCTCCTAACATCCCATGTCTACAAATATCCTCCTGATCAGAAAGATACAGGTGAAATAGTCCCATTGAGGATGAATAATCCATATCATGTCAACATTTTATCATGTGTGAAGCAAAAATGTTTGTATGCCTCAATGCTTGGTTGACCAACCAGACACACACAGCTGGCCAACACATCCGTGGAGCAGTATTGGGTGTGTAAGTGCATGACTCTGTGTGTGACAGAGAGAGAGCTCTGTGAAACAGAAACTTAGATTTCCATGTCCCTTCTCCCAGAATAGAACAGTACACTCCCCAGATGTTCCCCCATCCTGACACGACACCAGCGCTAGACCAGAGGAGGTCAAAGATCAAAGTCAGAGGTTAGATGTCAGTCACAGGTCATTTTATAGGTCACTGCACTGATCTTGTGTGGTGTGCACAGGAAGAGGTTGGACACAGGTCGTCAGTCAGACTGGTAAAGGTCAAAGATTAAAAAGGTCAGATGTCAGTTCCCCAGGGAAGAAAATCAGTCCAACCCCAATATGCCACCAGACTGCCTGTCACTGTCAGCTTTTTGTTTTCTTGACAAAGAGACTAGTTGACAGGAGCACCATTTTCTGAGGTCATTCAAGTAGTACCCCTAAAATGGCATGAGGAAGTATTAGATAACTAGTGATCTACATCTGAAGATTCATCATGATTTCATCAGGAATCAGCACTGAGCCAGTTTCATTGAGAATTTATCAGGAATCAGAGCCAGATGGAAGTCCTTTATCCCAGTCCCAGCCTCTATGCCAGAAAGTTTAGGGCATTACAGCACATTACCATTCCTTAAATCACTGGAGTCTAAAGCCTTGTATTTTCCCTGTGTCCCGTAGCTAGGAGATCTTTCACAACGTTACTTTCATTCAGAAAAGCTTCATAGTGGTTATGAAGATGGGCAAACATTATTGTCGTCGCGTCATGTTGAACTTGTTGATTTTCGGCTGTGTAGCCTACACAAACACAAATTAACCAAAATGTTATCGTCAAGTAAATGAGCGACAAAACAAGTGTGAAACAAGCGTCACTACATACCCAGGTTCGATCCCAGGCTGTGTCACAACCGACCGGGAGTCCCATAGGGCGGCGCACAATTGGCCAAGTGTCTTCTGGGTTAGGGGAGGGTTTGGCCAAATCTCTGTTGGTGTTCTGACAAGTGCCAATCAGAGTCAACACAAAGAAACATCCCTATTGGATCTAATGGCAGTATTTTATCTAAGTACAGAGATGACATCGTTGACTTTCCCCCAGAATGCATCCACCCCCGGGCATTTCCACAGCACATGCTGAATAGTACCAAGGTCCCCTGTGGTACAGAACTCACAAAATGGTGATAGACTAATACCCATGTGATGTCTTTTTTGAGGTGTTAGATCGGTTCTATGGCAAAAAAAATATGAATGAATTGGTGATTGGGGTTTCTAGATGATCCAAATATATTTTTCCATACTGTCTCCCAATTAATTTGTCTGTCAGCAAGTATAAAATCATTTTCCAATACAGTGGATAGACATAATGGCTTTTGTGCTGCAAGAATTAATTGACTATAGATATCAGGAACAACTCCTTTTGAGGGGCGCCTGTCCGTTGGAAGTTTGACCAATGGGTGTACTGCTAGTTCTGCTCCCCAGGAGACCCCATCGGCTGGGTGGATAGGTGGAGTTGAAGGTAAAGACAAAATGTTGAACCTGGGACATTAAAACACTGGTGGATTTTCTGGAAACTGAGGAGTCCATTCACATTGAATATGTATTTGAAAGTATAAACACCCTTCTTAGACCAAGAATCTGATATAAATGGTTTCTTACACACTAAGAATTCCTTTTAAGATTAGATCTCATATTCTTCTCTGTAGCTTTCCACACATTTACTGAGTATGCTATAATGGGTCCAACAATAAGTCCACCTGATGCTTTTGTTGTCTGTGGTGTTGCATATTTATTCTGTGGTCACTGTGGTATAAATTATTGGAGACAGGTGCAGGAATATGTAATAGGGGATTTTAATACTCCACCCAAAAATGCAACATGTCATGAAAAGGCACGTGGACGAAGCCCAAAACAAACATTTACAAAAACCCAGGGATGTAACCCAAACAGAAGAGCGAGTTTAAACCTCTAATAAATACAGGGGAAGAGACCCGTAATAACAATACACGGGATGAGACCCGTAATAACGAGTGCACAATACACACAGCACGAAAGAATAAACAAAGCACAGGTACTCACAAGACCAACAGACATGGGGACAATAACCCACAAGACAATGGTAAACAGAGGGCACATATATACAATTACTAATCAGGAGAAATGGAATCAGGTGTGCTTAATGAGACAGTTCAGTGATGCTGTCACGACTTCCGCCGAAGTCGGCCCTTCTCCTTGTTCGGGTGGTGTTCGGCGGTCGACGTCACCGGCTTTCTAGTCACCATCGATCCATTTTTCAGTTTCGTTTTGTTTTGTCTGTATTATACACACCTGGTTTCAATTCCCCCATCATGTTCCCTATTTAACCCTCTGGCTTTCATTTCTGTTTAGTCCGTGATTGTTTGTGCGTTAGTGGTTGTGGTTGATACGTGTATGTATCTGTTTATTTCCATTTGTGTAATTTTGCATTAATTTTGAGTAAAACACTGTGGTTTCGCTCAACACCTGTGTCCTGCGTTTGACTCCGAATATTCTCCGCACACAACCCTGACAGAATCACGGACAAACTTCAAATGGAGTCAGTAGGCGCAGCCAGCCCTTCTCTCCCAGTAGAGGAGCAGGTTCAACAGCACTCGACCATGTTGCATAGTTTAGGGACAGCCATGGATCGCGTGCTGCAAACTATGGACAGATGGGAGAGAGGAGGTCTCCCAGTAAATCATACCCCAGCCCCAATACCCGCACCTCAACCTACACCACCATCCATCCCTCCACCGGTCGGAACCAGTGGAATTCGGCTCTCGCAGCCGGGTGTCAGGGTTTCCTCCTACAGCTGGAGCTATACCTGGCATCTGTTCATCCGTCCCCTTCGGGACACGAGAAGGTGGGCGCCCTCATCTCCTGTCTGACTGTTAAAGCCCTGGAGTGGGCCAACGCCATCTGGGGAAGAGAGGGATCTACCCTGGATAACTATGATGACTTCTCTCGCCGCTTCCGGGCAGTCTTTGATCATCCACCTGAAGGGAGAGCGCCGGGAGAACGATTGTTCCATCTAAGACAGGGGATGAGGAGCGCTCAAGATTTCGCCTTGGACCTCCATACTCTGGCCGCTGGTGCGGGATGGAATGAGCGGGCCCTGATCGATCATTACAGGTGTAGTCTACGAGAGGACGTTCGTAGGGAGCTAGCCTGCAGGGACACCACTCTCAACCTGGACCAGCTGGTGGATTTATCTATCCGGCTGGATAACCTGTTGGCCTCCCGCGGGCGTCTAGATTGGGGTCCGCCCATTCCATTACCCAGCTCCTTGGATCCAACCCCTATGGAGTTGGGAGGGGCTGCTAGGAGGGAGACCGGAGGGGGAACCACTCCATGTACCAACTGTGGACGCAGAGGGCACACTGCTGTCCGGTGCTGGGGTGTTGCTCCTGGAAGTCGAGGTAGCAGGCGGAGCACTGGTGGGTAGTCTCAGGTGAGTAGGCACATAACTCACCCAGAGCCTTCTGTTGCACACATGTGGTTATCTATAGAATTTCCTGAGTTTTCCCCACATCCCCAGCATAAGGCTCTAGTAGATTCAGGCGCAGCTGGGAACTTTATTGACCGCTCTTTGGCTCATAGCTTAGGGATCCCTATTATTCCGGTTGATGTTCCCTTCCCTGTACATTCCTTAGATAGTTGTCCTTTGGGGTCGGGGCTGATTGGGGAGGTCACAGCGCCCATCGCTATGAGAACGCAGGGGGATCACGAGGAGAGAATTAGTCTCTTCCTGATCGACTCTCCTGCGTTTCCTGTTGTGTTGGGTCTTCCCTGGTTGGCCTCTCATGATCCGATTATTTCGTGGCAACAGAGGGCTCTCAAGGGATGGTCCTGTCAGTGTTCAGGGAGGTGTGTAGGTGTTTCCTTAGGTGCCACTACGGTGGAAAGTCCAAACCAGGTTTCCACCATGCACATTCCTCCCGAATATGCCGATTTGGCACTCGCCTTCTGTAAGAAGAAGGCGACTCAATTACCACCCCATCGACCGGGGGATTGTGTGATAGATCTCTTGGTAGACGCTACACTTCCCAGGAGTCACGTGTATCCTCTGTCACAGGAGGAGACGGTGGCTATGGAGACATATGTCACCGAATCTCTGGGACAGGGATACATTCGGCCTTCCATCTCACCTGTCTCCTCGAGTTTCTTTTTTGTGAAGAAGAAGGATGGAGGTTTGCGTCCGTGTATTGATTGTCGTGGATTAAATAAGATCACGGTAAAATACAGTTGCCCGCTACCACTTATAGCGAGTATGACCGAGTCATTACACGGGGCGCGCTTCTTCACAAAATTGGACCTCAGGAGCGCTTACAACCTGGTGCGTATCAAGGGGGGAGATGAGTGGAAGACAGCATTTAGCACCACTTCTGGGCATTATGAGTACCTCGTCATGCCGTACGGGTTAATGAATGCTCCATCAGTCTTCCAATCCTTTGTGGATGAGATCTTTAGAGACCTGCACGGTCAGGGTGTGGTGGTGTATATAGATGACATTCTAATATATTCCGCTACACGCGCCGAGCATGTGTCCCTAGTGCGCAGGGTGCTTGGTCGACTGTTTGAGCATGACCTGTACGTCAAGGCTGAGAAATGTCTGTTCTTCCAACAGTCCATCTCCTTCCTAGGGTACCGCTTTTCAGCATCAGGGGTACAGATGGAGAATGACCGCATTTCAGCCGTGCGTAATTGGCCGACTCCAACCACGGTAAAGGAAGTGCAGCGGTTTTTAGGGTTTGCCAACTACTACCGGAGATTTATCCGGGGTTTTGGTCAGGTAGCGGCTCCCATTACCTCACTGCTGAAGGGAGGACCGGTGCGACTGCAGTGGACAGCTGGGGCGGACAGGGCGTTTGGTCAGCTGAAGGCTCTGTTTACCTCAGCTCCCGTGCTGGCTCATCCTGATCCTTCCTTAGCATTCATAGTTGAGGTGGACGCGTCCGAGGCGGGGATAGGGGCTGTGCTGTCTCAGCACTCGGGTACGCCACTAAAGCTCCGCCCCTGTGCATTCTTTTCGAAGAAGCTCAGCCCGGCGGAGCGAAACTATGATGTGGGGGACCGGGAGTTGCTGGCTGTTGTCATGGCTCTGAAAGCGTGGAGACACTGGCTTGAGGGGGCAAGACACCCTTTTCTCATTTAGACTGACCACCGCAATCTGGAGTACATCCGGGCGGCGAGGAGAATGAACCCTCGCCAGGCAAGGTGGGCCATGTTTTTCACCCGTTTTGATTTCACCCTTTCCTACAAACCAGGTTCCCAGAACGTTAAGGCAGACGCACTGTCCCAGCTGTATGATACAGAGGAGAGGTCCTCAGATCCCACTCCCATCATTCCAGCCTCTCGCCTGGTGGCACCGGTGGTATGGGAGGTGGACGCGGACATCGAACGGGCGTCACGTTCAGAGCCCATTCCACCTGACTGTCCAGCTGGGCGTATGTACGTTCCGTTTGATGTCCGCGATCGTTTGATCTGTTGGGCTCATACGTCACCCTCCTCTGGTCATCCTGGTATCGGTCGGACGGTGCGCTGCCTTGCTGGGAAGTACTGGTGGCCCACTTTAGCTAAGGACGTGCGGGTTTATGTGTCCTCCTGTTCGGTATGTGCACAGTGCAAGGCACCTAGACATCTGCCCAGAGGGAAATTACAACCCCTTCCCGTTCCACAGCGACCGTGGTCATACCTATCGGTCGACTTTGTGACGGATCTTCCCCCGTCGCAGGGTAACACCACGATCCTGGTCGTTGTGGATCGGTTTTCTAAGTCCTGCCGTCTCCTTCCTTTGCCCGGTCTCCCTACGGCTCTACAAACTGCGGAGGCTCTGTTCACCCACGTATTCCGGCACTACGGGGTGCCTGAGGATATAGTTTCTGATCGGGGTCCCCAATTTACGTTTAGAGTCTGGAGGGCGTTTATGGAACGCCTGGGGATCTCGGTCAGCCTTACCTCAGGTTTCCACCCCGAGAGCAACGGGCAGGTGGAAAGAGTCAACCAGGATGTGGGTAGGTTTCTGAGGTCCTATTGCCAGGACCGGCCTGGGGAGTGGGCAGCTTACATCCCCTGGGCGTAGATGGCCCAAAACTCCCTCCGCCACTCCTCTACCAACCTATCACCGTTTCAGTGTGTGCTAGGTTACCAGCCGGTCCTGGCACCATGGCATCAGAGCCAGATTGAGGCTTCTGCGGTGGATGAATGGTTTCGGCACTCAGAGGAGACTTGGAACGCTGCCCATGTGCGGTTACAACGGGCCATCAGGAGACAAAAGGCGAGTGCCGACCGCCACCGCAGTGAGGACCCGGTGTATGCACCGGGGGATCGGGTCTGGCTCCCGAAACCTACCCCTTCACCTGCCCTGCCGGAAGCTGGGTCCGCGGTTTGTGGGGACATTTAAAGTCCTGAGGAGACTGAACGAGGTTTGTTATAGGTTACAACTCCCCCCTGATTACCGTATTAATTCCTCGTTCCATGTGTCTCTCCTCAGGCCGGTGGTGGCTGGTCCACTCCAGCAGTCTGAGGTGCGGGAGGTCCCTCCGCCCCCTCTTGACATCGAGGGGGTCCCGGCGTATATCGTAAGGGCCATCATGGATTCTAGACGTCGGGCGAGGGGCCTTCAGTACCTCGTGTAGTGGGAGGGGTACGGTCCGGAGGAGAGATGCTGGGTACCGGTGGAGGACATTCTAGATCCGTCCATGTTACAAGAGTTTCACCGTCTCCACCCGGATCGCCCTGCACCTCACCCTCCGGGTCGTCCCCGAGGCCGGTGTCGTCGCATTGCTGGAGCCGCGCGTCAGGGGAGGGGTACTGTCACGACTTCCGCCGAAGTCGGCCCTTCTCCTTGTTCGGGTGGTGTTCGGCGGTCGACGTCACCGGCTTTCTAGTCACCATCGATCCATTTTTTAGTTTCGTTTTGTTTTGTCTGTATTATACACACCTGGTTTCAAAATCCCCCATCATGTTCCCTATTTAACCCTCTGGCTTTCACTTCTGTTTAGTCCGTGATTGTTTGTGCGTTAGTGGTTGTGGTTGATACGTGTATGTATCTGTTTATTTCCATTTGTGGAATTTTGCCTTAATTTTGAGTAAAACACTGTGGTTTCGCTCAACACCTGTGTCCTGCGTTTGACGCCGAATATTCTCCGCACACAACCCTGACAGATGCCTAGAGGCCGGTGACGTAGACCTCCGGAGCTACTACACGGAATGAGCAGCAGTACCGGGGGAATCCGTGATAGTCTCCTTCTCCCCCAAATTAACTTCTTTATGACAGAGTCAAGTTTAGACCAATAGTCTATAGGAGGAAGCAGTGGTAACATGGAACTCATAAAATTGATACGAGGGATGTAACGTCCTGACCAGAGTTCTTATGTGTTTTGCTTGTTTAGTGTTGGTCAGGACGTGAGCTGGGTGGGAATTCTATGTTGTGTGTCTAGTTTGTCTGTTTCTGTGTCCAGCCTAATATGGTTCTCAATCAGAGGCAGCTGTCAATCGTTGTCCCTGATTGAGAATCATATATAGGAGGCTTGTTTTGTGTTGGGATTTTGTGGGTGATTGTTTCCTGTCGCTGTGTTTTGTCTGCACTAGATAGGGCTGTCTCGGTTTTCACATTTGTTATTTTGTTATTTGTATTAGTGTTACCGTTTATTCGTCTAATTAAACATGTTGAACACTAGCCGCACTGCATTTTGGTCCTCTCCTTCATCCCAGGAAGAAAACCGTGACAGAATCACCCACCAACTCCGACCAAGCAGCGTGGCAACGGGCAGCAGCGACAGCAGCAGAGAAAGGAGGAATGGACATGGGAGGACGAGCTGGACGGTAAAGGACCCTGGGCAGAGCCAGAGGAGTATCGCCGCCCCAAAGCAGAGCTGGAGGCAGCAAAAGCGGAGAGGCGGCGTTTTGAGGAGCTAGCTCAGCAGCGGGAGCCGGATCTGGGTTACACCACTTGGGAGGAAATAAACAGGTGGTCGGTTGACCCAGGGAGAGTGCCGGAGCCCGCCTGGGATTCCATGGAGCAATGTGCAGAGGGATACCGGCGAATGAGGTTAGCACGACAGCGCGGTAAGAAGCCCGAGAAGAAACCCCAAAAATGTCTTGGTTGGGGGGGCTAAAGGGTAGTGTGGCGAAGTCAGGTAGGAAATCTGCGCCCACTTCCCATGCTTACCGTGGAGAGCGGGAGTACGGGCAGACACCGTGTTATGCGGAAGAGCGCACGGTGTCTCCTGTACGTGTGCTTAGCCCGGTGCGGGTTATTCCACCTCCCCGCACTGGCCGGGCTAGATTGGGCATTGAACCAGGTGTCATGAAGCCGGCTCAACGTATCTGGCCTCCAGTACGTCTCCTCGGGCCGGCATACATGACACCAGCCTTACGCATGGTGTCCCCGGTTCGCCAACACAGCCCAGTGCGGGTTATTCCACCTCCCCGCACTGGTCGGGCTACGGGGAGCATGCAACCAGGTAAGGTTGGGCAGGCTCGATGCTCAAGGGAGCAAGTACGCCTGCACGGTCTGGTATATCCGGCGCCACCTTCCCGCCCCAGCCCAGTACCAACAGTGCCTACACCACGCACCAGGCTTCCAGTGCGTCTCCAGAGCCCTGTTCCTCCTCCTCGCACTCTCCCTGTGGTGCGTGTCTCCAGCCCAGTACCTCCAGTTCCGGCACCACGCACCAAGCCTCCTGTGCGTCTCCAGAGCCCTGTACGCACTGTTCCTTCTCCCCGCACTCGCCCTGAGGTGCGTGCCCTCAGCCCGGTACTACCAGTGCCGGTACCACGCACCAGGCCTATAGTGCACCTCGAGAGTCCAGTGTGCCCTGTTCCTGCTCCCCGCACTAGCCTTGAGGTGCGTGTCTCCAGCCCGGTACCACCAGTTCCGGCACCACGCACCATGCCTACTGTGTGCCTCAGCAGGTCAGAGTCGGCCGTCTGCCCAACGCCGCCTGCACTGCTCGTCTGCCTAGCGCCGTCTGAGCTGCCTGCCTGCCCAGCGCCGTCTGAGCTGCCTGCCCAGCGCCGTCTGAGCCATCCGTCTGCCCAGCGCCGTCTGAGCCATCCGTCTGCCCAGCGCCGTCTGAGCCATCCGTCTGCCCAGCGCCGTCTGAGCCATCCGTCTGCCCAGCGCCGTCTGAGCCATCCGTCTGCCCAGCGCCGTCTGAGCCATCCGTCTGCCCAGCGCCATCTGAGCCATCCGTCTGTCCCGAGCCATTAGAGCTGCCCGCCTGTCCCGAGCCGCTAGAACCGTCCGTCAGTCAGGAGCCGCTAGAGCCGTCCGTCAGTCAGGAGCCGCCAGAGCCGCCAGCCAGTCAGGAGCTGCCAGAGCTGCCAGCCAGTCAGGAGCTGCCAGAGCCGCCAGCTAGTCATGAGCCGCCATCCAGTCATGAGCCGCCCTCCAGTCATGAGCCGCCCTCCAGTCATGAGCCGCCCGACCAGTCATGAGCCGCCCTCCAGTCATGAGCCGCCCTCCAGTCATGAGCCGCCCTCCAGTCATGAGCCGCCCTCCAGTCATGAGCCGCTCTCCATTTATGAGCCGCCCTCCAGTCATGAGCCGCCCTCCAGTCATGAGCCGCCCTCCAGTCATGAGCCGCCCTCCAGTCATGAGCCGCCACTCAGTCCGGAGCCGCCACTCAGTCCGGAGCCGCCACTCAGTCCGGAGCCGCCTCTCAGTCCTGAGCCGCCTCTCTGTCGTGAGCCGCCTCTCTGTCGTGAGCCGCCTCTCTGTCGTGAGCCGCCTCTCTGTCGTGAGCCGCCTCTCTGTCGTGAGCTACCTCTCTGTCGTGAGCTACCTCTCTGTCGTGAGCTACCTCTCTGTCTTGAGCTACCTCTCTGTCCTGAGCTACCTCTCTGTCGTGAGCTATCTCCTCTATCTAGGGGGGGCCTTGGTGAAGGTTCCTAGACCAAGGTCGGGGGCGAGGGTCACCACTCAAAGGACGCTAAGGAGGGGGACAAAGACAGTGGTAGAGTGGTGTCCTCGTCCTGCGCCGGAGCCGCCACCACGGACAGATGCCCACCCAGACCCTCCTCTTGAGTTTTAGGGGTGCGTTCGGAGTCCGCACCTCAGGAGGGGGGTACTGTAACGTCCTGACCAGAGTTCTTATGTGTTTTGCTTGTTTAGTGTTGGTCAGGACGTGAGCTGGGTGGGAATTCTATGTTGTGTGTCTAGTTTGTCTGTTTCTGTGTCCAGCCTAATATGGTTCTCAATCAGAGGCAGCTGTCAATCGTTGTCCTTGATTGAGAATCATATATAGGAGGCTTGTTTTGTGTTAGGATTTTGTGGGTGATTGTTTCCTGTCTCTGTGTTTTGTCTGCACCAGATAGGGCTGTCTCGGTTTTCACATTTGTTATTTTGTTATTTGTATTAGTGTTACCGTTTATTCGTCTAATTAAACATGTTGAACACTAGCCGCGCTGCATTTTGGTCCTCTCCTTCATCCCAGGAAGAAAACCGTGACAAGGGAGGACATTAATTTTAATCTTTGAGATTCTAGCATGCAAAGAAGTGGCCATAGCAGACCATTTTATTATGGCTTTTTTGATATTTTCAATGGTTTCTCAGTAGTTCTTCCTGAATGTAGTGTCAATAGATTGGGATATGGTAATGCATAAGTAGGTGGTTTGTTTCTTCCCTGGAATCATAGGTGGTAGTTGAACACTTCCCATAGCTGAGTTAAGAGGTAGTGGAGCTGATTTAAACCAGTTGATATTGTAACCAGACCATGTTTAATGTTTAATGGTGTGAAAATAGACATTATTGGCTGGAGGGATTTTTGAACACTTGCAACATAGAGCAGCATTTAGTCATCTGAATACAGAGAAATTACTTTTTCAGTTTATTTGATTTTGATGTGAGGAAGCAGCATTTTGACGTATGCTTTGTGGCAGCGGTTCAAGAGAGAGAAAATAGCAGTGCCTGTAGATAAACATCCTGGTTGTATGATAAATGGATTAGAATGGGTAGTACCAGTAGATATACATCCTGGTTGTATGATGAATGGATTAGAATGGGTGGTACTTGTAGATATACATCCTGGTTGTATGATAAATGGATTAGAATGGGTAGTACCAGTAGATATACATCCTGGTTGTATGATAAATGGATTAGAATGGGTAGTGCCTGTAGATATTACAGAAGAAAGATTCACATACATGGTGCAAATCATTTGTATAAATCTTGCCCCAAAACCAAAATGTTCAAGAACAAGCCATAAATATTCCCACTCTAAGCGGTTAAAGGCTTTCTCTGTATCTAATGATAACTCAGCACACGGGGTATCCAGATTGGAAGCATCAGCAACCACATGAAACATCCCGTTTATGTTATCGGCTGCCTGACGACCCTTAATAAACACTATTTGTTCAGGAAGTATGAACTTATTCATAATGTTCTCTAGGCACATGGCTAGAACTTTGACATACATCTTCATTTCTGTTCAGATTAAACTGATTGGCTGAACATTTTCACTATTTGTGAGGTCTTTTCCTTTCTTAGGGGTTAGGGATATAATAGCTGTATTGATGTCTCTGTGGAATTGTCCTTTTTCAATAGCAGTATTAAGCGATTCAAGAATAACTGGTCCTAGATCATCCCAAAAGTTGAGATTGAGTTCAGGAGGTTTTCCATCAATACCAGGCCCTTAATCTTTCTTCATATTTAAAAGAGCAGCTTTCAGTTCAGATAAAGTGGTAGGTTCCTCTAATACAACTGTTTCTTCTTTAGAGAGTCTGGGCAACGTAAGGTTTTCCAGGAACTGCCGACAAGCAGAAGTATCAAAGCTGTATGAGGAACTGAATGAATCTGAATAATATGCTCTAAAAGTTGTATTTATTTCTGTAGGATCAGATATCAGTCTGATCAACTGTATTGATGATCTTGTTTCAGCATGTTTAAACTGCAGTGCCAGTAAGTGGCTAGGCTTCTCGCTTGAAAATAGTATTTTTGTCGCACCTATCTAGATATGAATGTCAAAAAGTGATAAAACATCTTGCAGGTCCAGTCTGTAATTCCACCATCAGCTGAACCTGACACTGTTTGACTAATAACTCTTTATTTTCTTTCTGAACCATAGACATAGATAGAACACATCATTATTGTATCTGCCCCATTATGGTGTCTGTGAGAGCACAGGCAGTGCCATTGAGGCCATCTCCATTTTGAAGTAGTCCATTTTCTTCTTCTACTACTTTTACTGGTAAACCAACTGACAGGGTGCAAACTGTCACCTAGACTGTGTTGTTTGAACAGCTATAGAGCCAAGGTTGGCGATTTACTGCCACCTGCTGTAATGTAATGTTTCCTCATGAGTATAATTCATTGGCTGATCCCTCCTGATGACCTGGATGGAATTATGTGATCATTCCTTAACCCATAGGAAGTACCACTCAGTTAACTACTTCAAAATGGTGGAATACTTCAAAGGCAATATCCATGCAAAAACAGTTATATCCATCTTTGGCCTCGATCATTCTTAATGGCCTGAACTGAACTTCAGCATGATGCCATTTTAGCAAAAAGGCTAGAATAGCCAGTATATAATAACAAAACACTAGTATTGAATTAATACACTTACATGTAACCAAATGCTGTGGTCAATTACAGGCCTTCCCACAGATTTAGGTCAGCTATTTCCTCCATGTTTAAGATGATTGTGTTTATGTCATTGCATGAACAGTTTCATCATCTGTCCTGAGGAAGGGTATTTCCATAGAGCAGGTGCTTTGCATTGGTAGCACATGCTTCAGTGCTCTGAGAGTGTTTATAGCCCTGTGAGTTTCAGACTGCAGGACTGAGATCTGTCCTGACACTTTAAGACTGCAGTGTTATCATTGTTGTGTCCAGTCTGTTGTCTTCTCAGAGCCACAGATGATGATGAACATGATGAAGATGATCTCACTGCTGATCACAGTGGGGTTCCTGACTCAGGGTGAGAAACTCTCAGCATCTCTCCCTGTGGTCGACTGGTTTTAACAGGTTTTAATGGGCTTGAACATGTTTGGACATCGAAAATGTTTTCAATTCCTTTCATCACAACTCAGATCCTGGTTATATGACATCACCAAGCGTAAATAACCACTACTTTACCCCCATACAGAAAATCTGGTTACAACTCACAAATAAATTCCAACTACACTAAATAGTTTAGTCATGATAAAAACCAACAACTATATCCTTTAACCCCCTTCCATGTCTATAACGGTCAGATGATGTGGTTCTGCTCCTGTCCCCAGATATTCACTGTCCCAAGGGGTTCTACCCACTACCCACCCTCCCTCACCCCCTACCAACCTTCTAATGTCCATTTTGTTACAGAGCAGTTTAGTCTTTGTTTAACAACCACACGTTCACAGATATTCACTTCTATTTATTTTATAATACAAATCAGGGACACCTTGTTTGACATTAATACAAAGTATTTTATTGTGTTAACATCTCCAATCTAAAAGCAAAAGCAATAAAACCCAGGTACAAATTTAAAGATGCAGAATCCCAGATTGATGACCAGGGTTGAAGCTCTAGATAGATATTTAGAGTGATAGAATGACAGATAGGTAGGTGTTCTCTGTGTACAGGGTGTCTACTGGGAGCAGTGGTGTGGCTCCAGTGTGTGAGTGACGGGGGCCTGGTCCTTTAGGGTGGCCTCACAGGTGACTGAGCCAGCCTTCCTCCACTGGTCAGTGGGGAGAGTGAGGCTGCTGCTCCAGCTGTAGTGACCGTCCTTCTCCAGGACCTCCAGGCTCTGGTTGCCCTGCAAGGCCCCCCCGACCCCCAGCCTCCAACCCAGCTTCCAGCCCTCCGGGAAGCCCCTGTTGGCCAGGCACACTAGGGCCACATTCCCCTGGTCCTGCTCCTCACTGGAGGGAAGTAGAACGGTCAGGGAGGGACGTACCACACCCACTAGGAGAGAAGATGAGGGGGGAAAGGAGAGATGACATGTAAGGGTTAAACTGGACAAGAACCTTGAAGAACTTTCAACAACTTTAATATGAAGAAACAAATATGTTATTTGTATTGTATAAAATAGTCTGTAAAATGGCAGGTTATCTATAAAAATATATTACACACTATTTTACTTCCCTCCAATAACATCTATGAAGTGTGACCACACTTTACAGTCAGGGATGTGTTAAAGTACAATACAGAAAGAAAACTTACATGTTTACAATATAACATGTTTAATAAAGCTGCTGAACTGTTTCTGTGTATTTAAAGACATCCAACATGTCAACCTATTATTTTATATTTGCAGATATTTGGTATATTAAGTTATTGTCCTTGAATGATCATTAGAGTAGGTGGAAACATCACAAATAATCGGAATAAAATAAAATAAACATTCAAATCTATAACTATTTCTCAATAATGACTTTGTGACTTTATAAATGTTCAACTGAATGTATTATAAAAATGATAAATCTCTTGTACTTACAGTCAACGATGAGTTTGGTGCCGCCACCAAAAGTCCTCCACAATGATACAGACTCATTGAACGGCCGTACAAAAACCTCATGCACTTTACACACACCAGTAACTCTCTACAAAACACACATTCAACCCTACCAGATTGTCTGTCAAAAATACTATATATACGTAGGTCATAACTTTCAAATGAATTTACTTTGATGTTTTAGGTTTTTAATTTTAGCTGATTTCAACCCTGACTATAAAATATAAATGTTGGAGATGTCAAATATCTCTGACAATCTCAATAAGTACAAGAAGGCAGCAATATAGAACAGAAATACAGTATTATTGAATGAAAACACTTACATGTAACTAAATACTATGATCAAGTCCTTCCACAGATTTAGGTCAGCTATTCCCTTCCATGTTTAATTTTATTATTGTGTTGCAGTAACAGTTTCATCATCTGTCCTGAGGAAGGGTATTTCCATAGAGGAGGTGATTTGCATTGGCAGCTCATGCTTCAGTGCTCTGGGAGTGTTTATAACCCTGTGAGTTTCAGACTGCAGGACTGAGATCTGTCCATCAACACAACAGAAACCACGACAACCATGACTCTGATCACCATCTTCATCTGGACACTGGTCTGCTGCTGCCTCAAAGGTCTGTTGTTTTATAATTCTTACAAAGGAAAAATACATATTGCTGAGTGCCTTGTATAATCATTGAAATTGATCTCAATTAATAAATGTCCCTGCATAAAATGTTATCAACTATAAATTCTCTTATTTATACTCGTTGATTAATTTATATTTTTCCTCTTCAGGATCCAGAGGTCAGGTGACTGTGACTCAGCCTCCTGTAGTGACATTTTCTCCAGGAGACCCCGTCACTCTGACCTGTAGAACCAACCCTAAAGTGTACAAATACAGTAATGGAAATGAATATATGTGCTGGTATCTACAGAGACCTGGAGAAGCTCCTAAACTCCTGATTAAATACGTAAAGACACGGCTAGATGGGATTCCTGCTAGATTCAGTGGCAGTGGGTCTGAGAGTGACTTCACTCTGACCATCAGTGGAGTCCAGGCTGAAGATGCAGCAGTTTACTACTGTCAGAGTTCCCACAGTGGTAATGTGTTCACACAGTGATTTAGAGACGTACAAAAACCTCCTGCTCGAAATGACACACATCACTGGTCCACTGAACACAGAACTAATGATCTTGTTATATGACATCACCAAGTACAACCACTTTACTAACTCAGAAATAATGGATACAAACTAGTTTCATAACCCTCCTAACCTCCCTTGTCTACAAATATCCTCCTTATCAGAAAGATGCAGGTGAAATAGTCCCATTGAGGATGAATAATCCATATCATGTCAACATATAATCATGTGTGAAGCAAAAATGTTTGTATGCCTCAATGCTTGGTTGACTAACCAGACACACACAGCTGGCCAACACTTCTGTGTAGCAGTATTGGGTGTGTAAATGCATGACTGTGTGTGACAGAGAGAGCCCTGTGAAACAGAAACTTAGATTTGCATGTCCCCTCTCCCAGAATAGAACAGTACACTCCCCAGATGTTCCCCCATCCTGACACGACACCAGCGCTAGACCAGAGGAGGTCAAAGATCAAAGTCAGAGGTTAGATGTCAGTCACAGGTCATTTTATAGGTCACTGCACTGATCTTGTTTGGTGTGCACAGGAAGAGGTTGGACACAGGTTGTCAGCCAGACTGGTAAAGGTCAAAGATTAAAAAGGTCAGAGGTCAGTTCCCCAGGGAAGAGAGTCAGTCCAACCCCAACATGCCACCAGACTGCCTGTCACTTTATTTTAGACAGCTTTTTGTTTTCATGCCAAAGAGACTAGTTGACAAGAGCAACATGTTCTGAGGTCATTGTAGTAGTACCCGCTAGAATGGCATAAGGAAGTCTTAGATAACTAGTGATCTATATCTGAAGATTCATCATGAATTCATCAAGAATCAGCACTGAGCCAGATGGAAGTCCTTCATCCCAGTCTAGAATACCTCCAGGGTCACTGACAGGTCAGCCAGTGGCAAAGGTCAACACTTCCAAAGTCACATGCTCAGACACACATACACAACCTCCTAATGCCTCCACCAGTACCTGTCCTGTACCACACAGGGGCATCTCCCAGACCTAACCCTGAGTAAACTAGACCGGACATCAGACAGAGGACAACATTAACCTCCGGGTGATATGTCTGACCTAGCAAGGTCATAGGTCAGATATGAAAGGTTGCACCATGCCTCTATGCCAGTAAGTTTACATTACCATTCCTCATATTACTGGAGTCTGAAGTGATGTATTTTCTCTGTATCCTGTTACTAGGAGATCTGTCATAATGTTATTTTCATTCAGGAAAGCTTCATAGTGGTTATGAAGATGGGCAAACATTGTTGTCGTGGCGCCATGTTGAACTTGTTGATTTTTTGGCTGTGTAACCTACACAGACACAAATGAAACCAAAATGTTATGGTCAAGTAAACAAGCGATAAAACAAGCGTGAAACAAGCGTCACTACAGACCCAGGTTCGATCCCAGGCTTTGTCACAACCGACCGGGAGTCCCATAGGGCGGCGTACAATTTGCCTAGCGTCTTCTGGGTTAGGGGAGGGTTTGGCCGGGGGGGGCTTTACTTGGCTCCTCTCGCGCTCTAGTGACTCCTTGTGGCAGGATGGGCACTTGCAGGCTGACTTCGGTCGTCAGTTGAACGGTGTTTCCGCCAACACATTGGTTAAGCTGGCAGGTGTTAAGGAGTGTGGTTCGTCTCTCCCGAGTCCGTTGGGGAATTGCAGCGATGAGACAAGATTGAGATTGGATATGATGAAATTGAGGAGATAAAGCTGTGCAACATTTTTTTAAATAATGGTACAATATTTATTTTGGTTAAAGTTTGTCGTATTTTCCGTGCGCGCCTACAAGTATCTGGGCATATGGTTCCAGGAGAAGAGAAAGAGCGAGTGGGAGGAGTGTGATTAAGATACAACCGATCAGAAAACTATTTTGTTGTCACCTAGTTTTTTTTACATTAAGTTATTATTTCAATTCATAGGACTCATACAATATATTTATAGATATATATTTTTTAAACCCCCCCACTCCCCACCGGCAATCTGATAGCATGAAAAAAAAAATGATGTTACATAGTAAATCTGCTGAAAAAAACATCATATAGCCTCAGAAATAGTGACAAATTACTGAAACACATTCATGGATGTAAGGCCCGTTGGTTAAGGGTTCGTAAATATCCACTGCTGCTTTATTCCATGTGTCCAGTGGACACCTTGGCCCTATGGATCCTGGTCGTGGAGAGCTCCATAAGTACAATTTCCTTAAATGTGAGCAGCCATTGTTGCAATGGTAACTGATGAGGTGGAATCCACCTTTGTACAATAATTTTCTTAGCGACTGTGGTTCCTGCCAACCACACTCTCTGTTGGTGTTCTGACAAGTGCCAATCAGAGTCAACACAAAGCAACATCCCTATTGGATCTAATGGCAGTATTTTATCTAAGTACAGAGATGACATCGTTGACTTTTCCCCAGAATGCATCCACCCCCGGGCATTTCCACAGCACATGCTGAATAGTACCAAGGTCCCCTGTGGTACAGAACTCACAAAATGGTGATGGACTAATACCCATGTGATGTCTTTTTTGAGGTGTTAGATCGGTTCTATGGCAAAAAGAATATGAATGAATTGGTGATTGGGGTTTCTAGATGATCCAAATATATTTTTCCATACTGTCTCCCAATTCATTTGTCTGTCAGCAAATATAAAATCAATTTCCAATACAGTGGATAGACATAATGGTTTTTGTGCTGCTAGAATTAATTGACTATAGATATCAGAAACAACTCCTTTTGAGGGGCGTCTGTCCGTTGGAAGTTTGACCAATGGGTGTACTGCTAGTTCTGCTCCCCAGGGGACCCCATAGGCTGGGTGGATAGGCGGAGTTGAAGGTAAAGACAAAATGATGAGCCTGGGACATTAATACACTGGTGGATTTCCTGGAAACTGAGGAGTCCATTCACATTGAATATGTCTCTGAAAGTATAAACACCCTTCTTAGACCAAGAATCTGATATAAATGGTTTCTTACACACTAAGCATTTCATTTAAGATTAGATCTCATATTCTTCTCTGTAGCTTTCCACACATTTTTCTGAGTATGCTATAATGGGTCCAAACAATCAGTCCACCTGATGCTTTTTTCACGCCCTGACCTTAGTAGTCTTTGTTTTCTTTATTATTTTGGTTAGGTCAGGGTGTGACATGGGTGAATATATGTTTTTGACCTATCTAGGGTTTTTGTATGTTTATGGGGTTGTCACCAGTCTAGGGGTTTTGTATGTCTATGGTTGCCTAGATTGGTTCTCAATTAGAGGCAGCTGTTTATCGTTGTCTCTGATTGGGAACCATATTTAGGCAGCCATATTCCTTGAGTATTTCGTGGGTGATCATCTAAGTCTATGTTTAGTTGCTTGTGTCAGCACTATGATTATATAGCTTCACGTTTGTTTTGTTGTTTTTGTATAGTTCATTCCATGTTCTTTCTTTATTAAAAGAGGATGCATTCAAATCCCGCTGCGCTTTGGTCTCATCGCTATAACAAACGTGATAGAATCACCCACCAACCAAGGACCAAGCAGCGTGATATCGGGCAGCAGCAGACATCTCAGGACTCATGGACATGGGAGGAGATTCTGGACGGAAAGGGACCCTGGGCACAGGCTGGGGAATATCGCCGCCCCAAGGCAGAGCTGGAGGCAGTGAAAGCTGAGCGGCGTTGCTATGAGGAGGCAGCACGGCAGCACGGCAGCGCGGCTGGGACGAGAGCCAGCCCCAAAAATGTATTGGGGGGGGGGGGGGCACACGGGGTGTGTGGCTAAGTCAGGTAGGAGACCTGAGCCAACTCCCCGTGCTTACCGTGGAGAGAGAGTGACCCGGCAGGCACCGTGTTACGTGGTGAAACACACGGTGTCCCCAGTGTGCATACGTAGCTCCTCGTATCGGCCGGGCTAGAGTGGGCATCGAGCCAGGAGTAATGAAGCCGGCTCAGCGCATCTGGTCTCCAGTGCGTCTCCTCGTTCCGTGTTATATGGCACCAGCCCTACGCACTGTATCTCCCATGGGTCTGCACATCCCAGTGCGTCCTGTGCCTGCGCCCCGCAAGTGCCGGGCTAAAATCAACATCCAGCCAGGACGGGTTGTTCAGGCCCTTAGTTCGAGACCTTCAGTGCACCTCCACGGACCGGTCTATCTTGTGCCTCCTCCAAGGACCAGGCATCCAGTAGATCTCTCCAGCCTGGTGAGTACTATGCCTGTTCTAAGAACCAAGTCTCATGTGTGTCCCTCCAGTCCGGACCCTCCAGATCCGCCCGTCTGTCCTGAGCCGCCAGAGCCGCCCGTCTGTCCTGAGCCGCCAGAGCCGCCCGTCTGTCCTGAGCCGCCAGAGCCGCCCGTCTGTCCTGAGATGCCTGAGACGCCCGTCTGTCCTGAGCCGCCTGAGCCGCCCGTCTGTCCTGGGCCGCCTGAGCCGCCCGTCTGTCCTGGGCCGCCTGAGCCGCCCGTCTGTCCTGGGCCGCCTGAGCCGCCCGTCTGTCCTGGACGCCTGAGCCGCCCGTCTGTCCTTAGCCGCCTGAGCCGCCCGTCTGTCCTTAGCCGCCTGAGCCGCCCGTCTGTCCTTAGCCGCCTGAGCCGCCCGTCAGTCAGGAGCCGCCTGAGCCGCCCGTCAGTCAGGAGCCGCCTGAGCCGCCCGTCAGTCAGGAGCCGCCCGTCAGTCAGGAGCTGCCTGAGCCATTCGGCAGTCAGGAGCTGCCAGAGCCGCCTGCCAGTCCAGATCTGCCAGAGGCTCCCTCCAGTCCGGATCTGCCAGAGTCTCCCTCCAGTCCGGATCTGCCAGAGTCTCCCTCCAGTCCGGATCTGCCAGAGTATCCCTCCAGTCCGGATCTGCCAGAGTCTCCCTCCAGTTCGGATCTGCCAGAGCCGCCCGTCAGTCTGGGGTCGGTGGTGAGGGTTCCCGCTCCAGAGACATTACGTAAGTGGGCCGAGTCAGAAGTGGAGCGGGGTCCACGTCCCTCACCAGAACCGCCATTGTGGAGTTATGCCCACCCAGACCCTCCCATATAGGCTTAGGTGTGCGGCCGGGAGTCCGCACCTTTGGGGGGGGGGGGGGGAGTACTGTCACGCCCTGACCTTAGTATTCTTTGTTTTCTTTATTATTTTGGTTAGGTCAGGGTGTGACATGGGTGATTGTATGTCTGTCTAGGGGTTTTGTATGTTTATGGGGATGCATTCAAATCCCGCTGCGCTTTGGTCTCATTGCTATAACGAACGTGATAGCTTTTGTTGTCTGTGTTGCATATTTAATCTGTGGTCACTGTGGTATAAAATTATTGAAGACAGGTGCAGGAATATGTAATAGTTTATTTTTAATACTCCACCCAAAAAATACAATATGCCATGAAAAGGCACGGGGGGACGAAGCCCAAAACAAACACATACAAAAACACAGGGATGTAACCCAAACAGAAGAGCGAGTTTAAACCTCTAATAAATACAGGGGAAGAGACCCGTAATAACAATACACGGGATGAGACCCATAATAACGAGTGCACAATACACGCAGCACGAAGCCTAAACAACAAAACACAGGTACTCACAAGACCAACGGCCATGGGGACAATAACCCACAAGACAATGGTGAACAGAGGGCACATATATACATATCTGCCATTTATCACTCGACCCCCTTCTTTGCCACAATACAATTACTAATCAGGGGAATTGGAATCAGGTGTGCATAATGAGACAGTTCAGTGATGCCTAGAGGCCGGTGACGTAGACCTCCGGAGCTGCTGCACAGAATGAGCAGCAGTACCGGGGGAATCCGTGACAGTCTCCTTCTCCACCAAATTAACTTCTTTATGACAGAGTCAAGTTTAGACCAATAGTCTATAGGAGGAAGCAGTAGTAACATGGAACTCATAAAATTGACATGAGGGAGGACATTAATTTTAATATTTGAGATTCTAGCATGCAAATAAGTGGCCATAGCAGACCATCTTTTTGGGGCTTTTTTGATATTCTCAATGGTTTCTAAGTAGTTCTTCCTGAATGTAGTGTCAATAGATTGGGATATGGTAATGCATAAGTAGGTGGTTTGTTTCTTCCCTGGAATCATAGGTGGTAGTTGAACACTTCCCATATCTGAGTTAAGAGGTAGTGGAGCTGATTTAGACCAGTTGATATTGTAACCAGACCATGAGCTAAATGCTGTGAAAATAGACGTTATTGGCTGGAGGGATTTTTGAGCACTTGCAATGTCATCTGAATACAGAGATATTGATTGCTCAGTTTATATGATTTTTATGTGTGAGGATGCAGCATTTTGACGTATGCTTTGTGGCAGCGGTTCAAGAGAGAGAGCAAATAGCAAAGGGGATGCGGGACAACCTTGTTCACATCCTGGTTGTATGGTAACTGGATTAGAATGGGTAGTACCAGTAGATATACATCCTGGTTGTATGATAAATGGATTAGAATGGGTAGTACCAGTAGATATACATCCTGGTTGAAGGGTAAATGGATTAGAATGGGTAGTACCCGTAGATATACATCCTGGTTGTATGGTAAATGGATTAGAATGGGTAGTACCAGTAGATATACATCCTGGTTGAATGGTAAATGGATTCGAATGGGTAGTGCCTGTAGATATACATCCTGGTTGAAGGGTAAATGGATTAGAATGGGTAGTACCAGTAGATATACATCCTGGTTGTATGGTAAATGGATTAGAATGGGTAGTACCAGTAGATATACATCCTGGTTGAATGGTAAATGGATTAGAATGGGTAGTACCAGTAGATATACATCCTGGTTGTATGATAAATGGATTAGAATGGGTAGTGCCAGTAGATATACATCCTGGTTGTATGGTAAATGGATTCGAATGGGTAGTACCAGTAGATATACATCCTGGTTGAATGGTAAATGGATTAGAATGGGTAGTACCAGTAGATATACATCCTGGTTGTATGATAAATGGATTAGAATGGGTAGTGCCAGTAGATATACATCCTGGTTGAATGGTAAATGGATTAGAATGGGTAGTACCAGTAGATAAACATCCTGGTTGAATGGTAAATGGATTAGAATGGGTAGTACCAGTAGATATACATCCTGGTTGAATGGTAAATGGATTAGAATGGGTAGTACCAGTAGATATACATCCTGGTTGTATGATAAATGGATTAGAATGGGTAGTGCCAGTAGATATACATCCTGGTTGTATGATAAATGGATTAGAATGGGTAGTACCAGTAGATATACATCCTGGTTGTATGATAAATGGATTAGAATGGGTAGTGCCAGTAGATATACATCCTGGTTGTATGATAAATGGATTAGAATGGGTAGTGCCAGTAGATATACATCCTGGTTGAATGGTAAATGGATTAGAATGGGTAGTACCAGTAGATATACATCCTGGTTGTATGGTAAATAGATTAGAATGGGTAGTACCAGTAGATATACATCCTGGTTGAATGGTAAATGGATTAGAATGGGTAGTGCCTGTAGATATACATCCTGGTTGTATGATAAATAGATTAGAATGGGTAGTGCCAGTAGATATACATCCTGGTTGTATGATAAATGGATTAGAATGGGTAATGCGTGTAGATATAACAGAAGAAAGATTCACATACATGGTGCGAATCATTTGTATAAATCTTGCCCCAAAACCAAAATGTTCAAGAACAAGCCATAAATATTCCCACTCTAAGTGGTCAAAGGCTTTCTCTGTATCTAATAATAACTCAGCACACGGGGTATCCAGACTGGAAGCCTCAGCAACCACATGAAACATGCAGTTTATGTTATCGGCTGCCTGACGACCCTTAATAAACCCTGTTTGTTCAGGATGTATGATCTTGTTAATAATGTTCTCTATGTATGTTCTCTTAATATCAAACATTAATATTAAGGGATTAGAAATCCGTGGATTAAAAACTAAGGTGTCATTGTACGCTGATGATTCATGTTTTCTTTTAAAATCACAATTAGAATCTCTCCACGGCCTCATAGAGGATCTAGATACCTTTGCTATCCTCTCTTGATTAAAACCAAATTATGATAAATGTACCATATTACGTATTGGATCACTAAAAAAATGCACATTTTACATTGCCATGTAGTTTACCAATTAAATGGTCTGACGGAGATGTGGACATACTCGGTATACAAATCCCAAAAGAAAGAAATTATCTCACTCCAATACATTTTTATAGAAAGTTAGCAAAAATAGATAAGATCTTGCTACTATGGAAAGGAAAATACCTGTCTATTTGTGGAAAAATCACCCTGATTAACTCTTTAGTCATATCACAGTTGACCTATTTGCTTATGGTTTTGCCTACACCTAGTGACCTGCTTTTTAAATGATATGAACAAAAAATATTCAATTTTATTTGGAACGGCAAGCCAGATAAAATTAAAAGGGCCTATTTATATAACGAATATGAATTCGGAGGGCAGAAATTATTAAATATTAAAGCATTAGACCTCTCACTAAAGGCATCAGTCATACAAAAGTTATACTTAAATCCAAACTGGTTCTCTAGTAAATTGGTACGAATGTCTCATCCTATGTTCAAGAAGGGCCTTTTTCCCTTTATTCAGATTACACCTGCTCACTTTTGGTTGTTTGAAAAGGAAATAATCTCCAAAATATCTTTATTTTTTAAACAAGCCTTAGAAAGTTGGTTGCAATTTCAGTTTAATCCACCTAAAAGGACGGAACAAATAGTACAACAAATATTGTGGTTAAATTCAAATATAGTAATTGATCAAAAAAACTGTATTTATCGAAGATTTTTTTTTTTAAAGGTATAATTTTAGTGAATGATATCATAAATAGGACTGGTGGAGTTATGTCACACATGCAGCTAACACAGACATATGGAAATGTCTGCTCTACCCAAAATTACAACCAATTAATTGCAGCATTACCACAAAAATGGAAGAGGCAAGTAGAAGGGGAAAAAAGTAAGGAACTTGTATGTCGGCCCTATATTAAAGAACATAAATGGTTAAAGAAAAGTGTGATAAATAAAAACATATACCAATTTCATTTCAGGACCAAAAAACTGACAGCTGTGCCATATAAATGGCAGAATAGTTGGGAAGAGATTTTCGATGTACCCATTCCATGGCACATGGTTTATGAATTGATACGCAAAACAACGCCGGATTCAAAACTTCGAATTTTTCAATTTAAATTACTATACAAAATTCTTGCAACCAATAGAATATTATATATATGGGGGATACAATCTTCCCAGCTCTGCAGATTCTGCTGTGAGGAGGCAGAGTCATTAGATCATTTATTTTGGTATTGTCCATATGTAGCTCGTTTTTGGTCACAGGTCCAGGAATGGCTGAAGAATTGCAACATTTTCCTAGAACTAACGCTACAGATAGCAATACTGGGGGATTTGAAAAGCCATAGTCAATCAATCAATAATATAATAATTATTTTAGCAAAAACTTTTATTTTTAATTTACAATCTGTAGAAGCTATGAGAATAGGAAGGTTCAAATATTTTGTGAAGCATCACAGCACAGTTGAAAAATATATGACAAATAAAAATCCGAAATGGATGATGTTGGAAGATAGATGGGAAGGGTTGAGTGGAGCTGAAGGGTGGGACTAATAACAAGATAAACAATGTAGGGCATACGGGATCTGTGAAATGTGTATAGGTTCGGAGCTTTTGTGAAATAGCAGTTACAAGTGGAAATCAAACTGGATGGACATCAGAAATAGAGGAAGGACTAAGAACAAACAAGAGAGAAATATTGTAAAGTAGACTGTGTCTGTAAAATGTGTATAAGATGTATAAATTGAAGGTAAAAGCAGAAGTGTTTATTAGTTTACTCCAATTGGAGGATCAATGGTAGTGTTTGCGGGGAATAATAATAAAGGTATATTCTTTAAAAAAGTATGTAAGTCTATATAGGTATGTGTATGTATATATGTGTATATGTATGCATACGTGTATGGATATACATATTTACCAAAAGAATATGGGGGATTGGAAATGATGCAGACAATTACATTGGAAGCAACATTCTTTCCGCAATATTAAGCTGATCCACCCCTAAAAAAATTATTAAATAAATAAATAAAATAATGTTCTCTAGGCACATGGCTAGAACTTTGACATACATCTTCATTTCTGTTCAGATTAAGATGATTGGATGAAAATTTTCACAGTTTGTGAGGTCTTTTCCTTTCTTAGGGGTTAGGGATATAATAGCTGTATTGATGTCTCTGTGGAATTGTCTTTTTTCAATAGCAATATTAAGCGATTCAAGAGGAACTGGTCCTAGATCATCCCAAAAGTTGAGAATGAGTTCAGGAGGTATTCCATCAATACCAGGCCCTTTATCTTTCTTCATATTTAAAAGAGCAGCTTTCAGTTCAGATAAAGTGGTAGGTTCCTCTAATACAACTGTATCTTCTTTAGAGCGTCTGGGCAACGTAAGGTTCTCCAGGAACTGCGGACAAGCAGAAGTATCAAAGCTGTATGAGGAACTGTATGAATCTGAATAATATGATCTACAAGTTGTATTTATTTCTGTAGGATCAGATATCAGTCCCTTAGTAGGGGATCTGATCAACTGTTTTGATGATCTTGTTTCAGCATGTTTAAACTGCAGTGCCAGCTAGGCTTCTCGCTTGAAAATAGTATTTTTGTCGCACCTATCTAGATATGAATGTCAAAAAGTGATAAAACAGCTTGCAGGCCCAGTCTGTAATTCCAACAACAGTTGAACCTGACACTGTTTGACTAGTAACTCTTTATTTTCTGTCTGAACCATAGACTTAGATAGAACACATCATTATTGTATCTGCCCCATTATAGTGTCTGTGAGAGCACAGGCAGTGCCATTGAGGCCATCTCCATTTTGAAGTTCTACTACTTTTATTGGTAAACAAACTGACAGGGTGCAAACTGTCACCTAGACAATGTTGTTTGAACAGGTATAGAGCCAAGGTTGGTGAGTTACTGCCACCTGCTGTAATGTAATGTTTCCTCATGAGTATAATTCATTGGCTGATCCCTCCTGATGACCTGGATGGAATTATGTGATCATTCCTTAACCCATAGGAAGAACCACTCAGTTGACTACTTCAAAATGGTGGATTTCCACAAAGGCAATGTCCATGCAAAAACAGTTATATCCATCTTAGGCCTCGATCATTCTTTATGGCCTGAACTGAACTTCAGCATGACGCCATCTTAGCAAAAAGGCTAGAATAGTCAATATAGAATAGCAATACACTAGCATGGAATTAATACACTTACATGTAACCAAATGCTATGGTCAATTACAGGTCTTCCCACAGATTTAGGTCAGCTATTTCCTCCATGTATAAGATGATTGTGTTTATGTCATTGCATGAGCAGTTTCATCATCTGTCCTGAGGAAGGGTATTTCCATAGAGCAGGTGATTTGCATTGGCAGCTCATGCTTCAGTGCTCTGAGAGTGTTTATAGCCCTGTGAGTTTCAGACTGCAGGACTGAGATCTGTCCTGACACTTTAAGACTGCAGTGTTATCATTGTTGTGTCCAGTCTGTTGTCTTCTCAGAGCCACAGATGATGATGAACATGATGAAGATGATCTCACTGATTCCACTGCTGATCACAGTGGGGTTCCTGACTCAGGGTGAGAAACTCTCAGCAACTCTCCCTGTGGTCGACTGGTTTTAACAGGTTTTAATGGGCTTGTACATGTTTGGACATCGAAAATGTTTTCAATGCCTTTTATGTGGATTTTGAAGACAACTCAAAGCTAATTTCCCCGTTTCAATTTCAGAGTCATCTGCACAACGTGTTCTGAATCAAGCTGATGAATCAAAGTCTGTTCGTCTGGGAGAGAGTGTGTCTATCAAAGCTGTTGCAAGTTCAACTGGTATTGATGATGACATGAGCTGGTACCTGCAGAAACCTGGACAGGCTCCTAAACTCCTCATCTATACAGTAAAAACCCTTCAGTCTGGAACACCATCTAGATTCAGTGGCAGTAGATCAGGTACTGAGTACACTCTTACAATCACTGATGTCCAAGCTGAAGATGCAGGAGATTACTATGGTATGGGTGTATATGGTGCCCCAGAGCTCTTCACACAGTGATTTAGAGTCGTACAAAAACCTCCCTCAGTCAGACTGCACAGAGACTGTACTGTTGCAGCTGGGACCTACTGCAGGTGTTGAGGAGCAACAGACTATGATATGAAACACTGGTTCACTGAACACACAACTCAGATCCTGGTTATTTGACATCACCAAGCGTAAATAACCACTACTTTACCCCCATACAGAAAATCTGGTTACAACTCACAAATAAATCTCAACTACACTAAATAGTTTAGTCATGATAAAAACCAACAACTATATCCTTTAACCCCCTTCCATGTCTATAACGGTCAGATGATGTGGTTCTGCTCCTGTCCCCAGATATTCACTGTCCCAAGGGGTTCTACTCACTACCCACCCTCCCTCACCCCCTACCAACCTTCTAATGTTCATTTTGTCACAGAGCAGATTAGTCTTTGTTTAACAACCACACGTTCACAGATATTCACTTCTATTTATTTTATAATACATATCAGGGACACCTTGTTCGACATGAATACAAAGTATTTTATTGTGTTAACATTTCCAATCTAAAAGCAAAAGCAATAAAACACAGGTACAGATTTAAAGATGCAGAATCCCAGATTGATGACCAGAGCTGAAGCTCTAGATAGATATTTAGAATATAAAAATCTTGTGACCCCCTATTATTTCACATAGAGTAAGTGTATGTATCTTATTATGCGATTTATTAAGCCACATTTTACTGCTGAACTAATTTGGGCTTGACTAAACGATTATATTTTAGTGCAAGGCACTGTATTGCCATGGGGCAGAGAGAAACATGTGCAGTTCTATAGATAATTTCATGCTATTTTGCAAAAAGGCTGGAATTGTCACGACTTCCACCGACGGTGGCTCCTCTCCCTGTTCGGTCGGCGCTCGCCGGTCTACTAGTTGCCACCGATCCCTTTTCCTTTTCTTTTGGTAATGTCTGTTTTGTGTTTCACCTGGTTTCATTTATGTTACTTAAGGGGGGTATTTATCTCGACATTTCCTTTGGGGTTTTGTGCGGGATTGTTTTGGTTTGACTGTCAGTTTGGGTTGCGTTTTCGTTAGTTCATGTTTAACAGGTGGTTTTTCCCTGGACTGTGTCTGAGTGGGGTTTCATGGCTACTGCTGTAGTCCGGTGTCCTGTGATTTTTGAGCTGGTTTAATAAACGCCCTTTTCATTCGGAACTTGTTTCTCCTGCGCCTGACTCCACACCCACATCTCCTTGGGGAGTTCTGACAGGAATAACGTTTCATTTATTAAAGCTAGTTTCCTGAAATCCTACACATATTTCCATGGGGCAGAGAAAAACATTTGCAGTTTCTAAACATTTTTGCCACGGGTTGTGATGTGTTTATATCCTATCTGAGGAGGGTGGGGTGACCATAGAGCTTGGTTCAAAAATATAATTGTTAAGACAAGAGGATTCTAATATCCCATAACTCTTTGCAATTCATGGGACCATCGTTACTAGTTAGCAACGGCGCTAGTAGTTATCAATGGAGCTGGTCGCATGAATTTGTTCACGCTTCCACATGGAATTACTTCATTGTCTTATACTTCCCATATTCAACCTAACCATAGAGATCCTATTAAATTACTGGAGGGGCTATGTCATCTACCCTCAAAGTTCCACAATGGGATGAAAATGGCAGCTATTGTTGTCAGGGAGAAATCAAAACCATTCTAATTGGAATTACAGTTTTTCTCAGTCGCTTTGGTGCATTTCTTAGATCAAAAGTGCAATTCTTGATACTACTTGTACAAATTCCAAATCATCTAGTCACTTGTGCACATCATTAAAGCAATTTCTTATTCCTTTGAACAAATTGCAATTGATAATGTACAAGTGTCAGCTTTTTTCCCCATTATCAATTGCTCATGTCATGTTGATCAAAATATAGTAGATGGTTCTCTGTTGAATAGTCTTACCCCTCAAAACATCTAGGCATTAGTTCCTTGCATAAGCCATTACATGCAAAATTGTTGAACTATTTGTCATAAATTGTCAAGCATAGTTTTACACATTTCTATTAGACCTTTTGTACAAAAACGTGAATTGATGAATGGTGCAGGTGAAATTGACCCTCACTCATGAAGGAATGTAAAGTGTTAGTTCAACCAACAATCAACCAGTTGTCTAAATTGCTCAAAGGTGCATCTAATAAAGAATTAATTGGCAAGCATATATAGACAGACCATAACACAGAGTTGCAATTTTCCAATAATGGATGGACTAGGAAATGAACAGGGTCAACAGCCAAGAGGAGGAAGAAGAGGAGCAAAGATGTGTGGTGGAAGGCAAAACAGAGGAAGAGGCAGAAGAGGACATAGGCGCACATCTGATGACATAAGGGCCACTATTGTAGACCATGTTGTCAATCATGGCCTTACAATGGCTGGGGCGGGTCGAAGGGTGCAGCCGAATATTGGGAGATCAACCATGTCCTCATTAGTTCAAACGTTTCGAAGAGAGAACAGGTATGTCCACCAATGTACAGTGCACTGTTACTGTATATAAGCAGTATACTGTATACTTCCTACAATGCTTCATATTACAGTAGTCCACTTCTATTTCACAGCATACAGAAATATACTCTATACAGATACATACTGCAACTTACATGCACCCACCTGTATGTTTTACAGTAAAATGTGTGTTCGCATAGTTTTTGTCTGTGAAAGTGTGCGATGCATCACTGCATTTTTCCCCACATAGGACTGCAAGATTACCTCAAACCGGTGGCAGAGGACGCCTTTTCACACCTCAACAGGAGGAGGCTATTTGCACCATGGTCCGAGCAAACAATGCCATGAGACTCAGGGAAATACAAAGGACCATTTATGGAAGACAACGATGTCTTTGAAAACATCCATACGGTTAGCATCTCAACCATCGACAGGGTGCTGCATAGAAACCAGATGAGTATGAAATAGCTGTACCATGTACCATTCCAAAGGAATGAGGACAGAGTTAAGGAGCTACGGTACCAGCATGTGTAACAGATGTATAGTGTACTCTCCATGCGTTGTGTTTTATAATAATAAATAACTTCGGCCAGTGGTCCCAGTTGAGCATCATTTATTTCTGCTGTTGTTAAATGGGAAACAGCACGTTAGTTGTGCAGGGCTTAACAGTGTTGATGGCTGTCGATGGCAAAATCCCTTGCATCACATTTTCATACTGGGCGAACAAAATACAAAAATACAATACAAAATATAACATGTATAAATACCTGTTGTTAAATGGGAAACAGCACGTTAGTTGTGCAGGGCTTAACAATGTTGATGGCTGTCGATGACAAAACCTGTAGCATGAAGACAACTGTGTTAGCCGTGGCTTATGTGACCATGACATCGGTGTATGCTAGCTAACACAATTATTTACAGCAATCATATGCCAAAGCACATCCCAGAAAGCCCCTCAATCCCTAACAGGTACCATATACCCACACATGTATAAAATCAGTAACGTACAGCAAACTTGTACACATTGTAAAATAGAAAATAGAAAACAGTATTCAGAACGTGACCTACCCCTTGCATCACATTTTCATACTGGGAAGACCTGACGTTCGCGATCTCCCCCTATCTGCAAGTGGGGCCAATCACAACACCCCTTATTGTCATCAGAATTGAACTAACCAATAAGAATGCTTGAACATCAAATACACATTTCTTTAGAGGCAAGTGGAAACATAACCAACCCTGTTACATTCTCCCCTGCTGAATTACACTTGCATACTACAAAGAAACTAAATGAGGTATGCAATACCTTGCAATACATATGTCACCAAATATTCCAGTGCAAAGACTATTCTCTAAAGAGAATTAGGGGAATTCAAAGACCCCGTAGGAAAACATGCCTGTTACATGTTCAGTACACTCAGTGACAATAAGAACCTCAGACAGAAAAACCTTGGCCTACATGACCCCTGACCCATTACCTCTATAGGGTCTCTTGAACGTTAAAAGTAAAAAAAAAAAATTGTGGCTACAGACTTGGATTCTAATCCTACACCCACACAGGTACTCTAATGAATTCTGTATGAAAAACCCTCTGTGTCTGCATAGTCTCAATGAGTCTCACTGGGCGTTTCCTAACTCGACCAGCCCCTGACCTGACAGTCCTAACAGAGTTATCATTACGTTTAACCTGTTCAACTACAACCACCATTGGTGGGTCACTGTCCACAGTCGATGGGTAGTCAAGGTCAAGGGTTCTGTGACTGTTGCTGGAACTTGTGCCACCAGTGGCATCTTCAGAATGTCTTTCTTTCTCAGAGGGTTCGGACATTTCTTCACCAAAGGTTAGCTCTGACATGCTTGTGCCACCAGTGGCACCCTCAGAATGTGGTGAGTTCTGAGGGTCCCTCGCCAGTGGCCCATCTTCCAGCACATCTGGGGTCTCTTTTTCAGAGGGCTCCGACTGTGTTTCCTCCGAGGTCTGTTCTGATACCCACACACTAGTCCTCTCACCAACGTCCATTTCTGGTATATCATTCATGGATGAGTCCTCCATCTCCTCACTCGGATCCTCACGGTCTCCCGTATTAGATGTCTCTAAGGCAGTGTCAGGGAGAGGCAAGAAGTTTACAGGCATTATCAGATTACGGTGTACCGTTTTCTCCTGGCCAGTCGACATGTTCTGTATCTTGAAGATGTGGATGTCACTATTCTTCTCCGTAACAATATAGAGGTTGTTCTCCCAGCGATCCGCCAGCTTCCTCTTTCCACGTTCACCCTTATTCGCCAGCAGCACCCGATCACCGACCTCCACTGGAGCTCCTCTGATCTTCCTGTTGTAGAGGCCCGCATGCCTCTTCAGCTGTTTGGTTGCCGACAACTGTACAGTCTCCATGGCCTCCCTCAGGTCTCTCGTCAGGGACTTGACGTACTCATCATAGTCTACAACATTCGAGTCTTGTAGCACCGTACCAAACATCATGTCGACAGGCAGACGTGGGGTTCTCCCAAACATCAACTGGAAAGGGGCGTGGCCCGTGGTTTCATGGACTGTACAGTTGTAGGCGAAGGTCAACGACTTCAGCTTCTGGGGCCACCTGTGCTTCGCTCTCGTAGGTAAAGCCCTGATCATGTTTCCCAGCGTTCTATTGAACCTTTCGACTCCCCCGTTCCCCATCGGATGGTAGGGAGTTGTGTGCGACTTCTGGACTCCTGCAGCACTCAACAACTCAGCAATCAATTTACTTTCAAAGTTGGCCCCTTGGTCGGAATGGATACGACGAGGAAAACCATACACACAGAAGATGTTGTTCCACAGCTGAAGGGCCACTGCTTTAGCTGATTGGTTCGGACACAAGAAGGCATGGGCCATCTTAGTAAAATGATCAGTGACGACCAGAACATCCAAGGACTTGTTGTTGGAGTCTTCAGCAGACCAGAAGTCCACACACACCAACTCGAGGGGCTCAGTTGTGATGATGTTCTCCAGTGGAGCTCTGGCCTCTGGCTCGGGGGCCTTACTGAACACACACCTCTTGCAGGTCTTGACATACTCTCTCACATCCGACTCCAGACCATGCCAGAAGAACCTCTGTCTCGTCAAGTACAACGTCCGCTGTTGCCCCTGATGACCGGCTTCATCGTGGACACCCTTCAAAACTGTCGCCCTCATTGAGGTGGGTACTACATACTGGTACGTCTTCCTCTTTGACAGCAAACTTTTGGTAACGCGATATAGTACACCCATTTTCAGAGTGAGCTTCTCCCAGGTCTTCAGAATCCGCAGAGCCTCGATTGGTTCATGGCCACGTTCCCTCCTAGAAGGTCTACGGCCCCTGTCCACGTAGAAGACAACTCTGGCGAGTGCATCATCCTGGCGCTGCTTTGATATCAGGTCGTCACGGGACAGCACTCTCACATCTGACATCTCAGATGGCACCAATGACTGAGTGAGCTGAGGCAGTAGCAGCGCACAGTTCTGTAGACCAGCCTCCTCTTGCGACCTCAGGATTGCTGACACCGCTTCCTTTGACAGAGAACCAGGAGAAGGGTAGGAGGTAGTTTGGCAGTCCATGACAATTTCACAGGCCTCAATTGACGGTGAGCAGCTTTCGAGGTCGAATGGGTGGTTCGACCAGCGGAACACATCTTGCACCTTCTCAGCATGTACTCCCGCAGCTTCTTCCAGCAAGGCCTTGTATGGAACCCTTGTGATGCGGTGGAGAGCGCTCGGCTGCACAAATGGCTGTCTACTGAGTGCATCAGCAATGACATTTTTGGGACCGGGGATGTACTTTATGTCAAACTCGAATGGAGCGAGTTTAGCAACCCATCTCTGTTCACAGGCGTCCAATTTGGGCTTGGACAGGATGTATGTTAATGGGTTGTTGTCTGTCCATACAGTAAAAGGCTTGCCCCTTAGCCAATGACTAAACTTCTCACAGACTGCCCAGCGTAAAGCAAAAAACTCTAACCTATGGGCAGGATACTTTGACTGTGCATAAGTAAGAGATTTGCTAGCGAATGCTACGGGCCTGGCTGCAGACCCATCCTCTGGCACTTGGGAGAGGACAGCACCTAATCCATTACTAGATGCGTCTACAGACAGCAAGAAAGGTCTACTAAAATCAGGGTGGGCTAGCATGACCTGATCGAGGAGAGCTTGTTTCAACTGACTAAAGGCCTGTTTGCACTCACCAGTCCAGTCTGCTGCTGTGAGTTTCCTATTTATTCTTTTTTTTTCCTTTCCTTTCCCATGGCGTGGTGCCTTCGTCCCAGTTGTCAGCCCATGCAGCGGCTTAGCGATGGTGGAGCACCCCTCAATGAACTGCTGGTAATAGACTATCATTCCGAGAAAGGACCGAATCTTCCCCTGGGAGGGCACGTCCGTGTTATCCTCCATGAGATCCTTCTCTGTCATCCCTGCAATAGCCTTCACTTTTTCCGGGTCTGTGGCCACACCTCCTTCACTGATGACATGCCCCAAGAACCGCACTGACCTCTTCATGAAATGGCATTTCTTTGGAGCCAATTTCAGATTATGGGCCTTCAGACGCTCAAAAACTGACTCCAAGCGTTGCAATCCAAGTTCTTCAGTCGGGGCAAAAACCAGCACATCGTCCAGGTAGCATAGAAGGCTAGAAAAATGTTGATCCCCAAAAATGCTCAACATCATCCTCATGAATGTAGCTGGGCTATTGCACAGTCCTTGTGGAAGACGGTTATATTCATATAACCCAAAAGGAGAAGTGAAGGCTGTAAACTTCTTGTCGTCTTCATGCACCTCCACATTGTAGTAGCCTGAGGTCAAATCCATTGTAGAGAAGAAGGCATTGCCACCCAGGGCCGCCAGAGCATCAGCTTGGTGAGGTAGAGGGTGAGCATCCTTTACGGTGCGAGCATTGAGCCATCGGAAGTCTGTACACAGTCTCAGATCGCCAGACTTCTTCCAGACCAGCACGAGCGGGGAGGCATACTCACTGCTGGATTTCCTGATTATCTCTCGCTCTTCCATTTCATCCAAGGCCTGCCTGAGCTTGTCATAATGGTTAGGGGAGAGCCTACGGTAAGGTAGCCTGAAAGGCTTAGTGTCACTGAGTCTGATGCGATGGACATATCCAGTAGCCTTCCCGCAGTCTAGTTTGTTCCGGGAGAAGATACACTCGTAGCGGGCTATTAGCTGAACTAGCCGGGCCTTACACTGTTGCGACAACTGAGTGGACTCAATGTCAATGTCACTTAGCCCTAACTCATGCAACACCTCACTTGTCACTCTGTGCGGTTTTACAGCACTGTCAACGGTCAAGCTATCTCCACTACCATTGTCAAAGTCTTGATTGTCATCCATTTTGTGTACCTGCTGCACCAGGGGGACCGGTTCGACAGTGGGCCCATCTATGTAGTCAGTGTCAAAGTCCTCTAATGCCATGCAAGGAAAAACATCCGCTATCTTGGCATTGCGTCTCACTGTTACTGGCTTTGGTGAGGGATTGATAACTTTGACAGGGACCCAGCCATCGCTCCACAATGTCGCTACAGTTCTCCCCACTAGAATGTTTTTTGGTCTTGAGCGTGCCCTCGTAGGCTCAATAACGACAGCACTGCCCGCAGATACATTTTGAGGCGTACACAACCGGCCCCAGACTAAATGTTCCTGCATGGGCTCCAATGTGACCGCCCGCTTCAGCCTTACCGTGCCCACTCTTTCCGGCACTTCGGTCCCTTTCCATCTCTCTACATTAGCCAGCAGACGGAACAGTTTGTCATCTCCATTGTGTTCAGATGATGACATCTTCTCCCAGAAGTCACCGGTCGTCTTCAGCTCCCTGATGAGGTGTTTTATCACGTTGCTGCCTAGGATGAGCTCATCACGTTGGCCATCCACTACTAGAACAGGGACAGAGACATTGCTGCCATACACAGACAGATTCAATTCACACACACCTACAGGCTTGGTCTTCAACCCCCCGCAGCCAACCAACACCACTTCAGTCGGACTGAGGGAGCCACTCTTGAGCACACCTGCTTTCTCAAGGCGTGGCACCACTGTAGAGCTCAATGTGCATGCCATAGAACCGCTGTCAATCATAGCGCTCACCTCTATAACATCCCCCAGTAACACACTAGTATAGAAGAGTTCATCGTTGTGGAGCACTCTGTGTATTTTGCATAATGACTTTTTCGTTCGACTTGATTTCATCACAAACACTTGAATATATTGACTCTAAATCTACAACACTATCGAATTGGGGCACCTCACAAGGCCCAGCACTTCCCCCCACCCAGTGCGGGCCAGCTAGTTTTCCTGCCGCTGTGTCGTGTTGCCGTTTGATGGAGCGACGGGAATTACATTCCCGACGTGTGTGCCCAGCTGCATAACAGAGGAAGCATAGGTGGTTAGAATAACAATGATCCATTGTGCTGTGATTCGCATCCCCACACACTTTGCATTGCAAAGGCGGGTTCTCCCTTCTGGGCCTCCTCTGGAAACGGTTATTATAGCCGCCTACAGGTTGCTGAGGCCTCTGCTCCAAGACCCGTTCAAGCATGCCCATCACACGATCCAATGCCTCGGATGAGTTATTTGTGGGCTGCTGCAAGGGGTCCGGACAGTTTGCAACAGCCGACACTGGCCTACTTACTTCCTGCGTCAGTGTGGTGACCAGTGGGGCCAGCCGCAAGGGACTTGGAGCCTTACACTTCCTCTGGTACTCCTCCAGCCTGTCATGGACCTCCGCAGCCGTCCACTCATGCAATGGTTTGCACATGAATATCAATGACAGCTCTGGGTTCGGACAGTGCTTGATGAACATGACAGTCAGAACACGTGATGGATTGTCTAGCTCCTTGTTCTGCCTCTTCAAACAGTCCTCTGCCACCTCTATGGCTCTGTTCAGTCTGATCCAGTAATCAAACGGAGTCTCACCTTCCATTGGCAACGTAGAATAAACATCAGCTAGGGGCATGTCAGAGTTGATTGTGTCGCTAAAGTGATGCTTCAGAATGTCAAAAACCGGTCTAGGGCCCTGGCTTAAGTCAACTGGGTTACTGCGTAGGCTTACTCTTACCACGTCACGTGCCCGCCCTTTCAGCTTACCCAAAACTTCATCTGACCTCTCCTGCCCACCATAGCCCTTCTTCTGCATGTACACTAACATGGTCTCCTCCCACTCATGCACTGTGCATTCCTCTGAACCATCCCCCCTGAAACACACTGGTTCCCTGACATCATTTTCCACCACTACATTTAGACTAGAGCTGGCCCCAACCTTGGTACCACCAACATAATCAACCTTCTGTCCCACCCCATCTCCCATAGCCTTTGATTCCAAACAAGAGGCAATATTTTCACCTATGGAGTAACCTATCTGCTTAACAATGTCCGCCAGGAAATCCATAGACACATCCTCCTTCCTAGGATTAGGTGAAACTGGCTCGAATGCACTGAGTTGAGGTAGCTCTAAATCATGTGGAAGGTGCACACTTGCCTGCGTAGTTGGCCTGGCCAGAGGTGTGGAAGTAACTGGAGAAATAGCTGCCCCCCTACCCACTGGCAGTGAAGGGTTAAACATGAAAACTCCCCTACCTCTCCCAAAACTTTCCATTTTTAAAATAAATTAAAAAATAATAATAATTTGTTTTGTTTTGTTGTTGTTGTAAATATCAAGTCCCCCCCAAAAAATATGAAAATTATCACAATCAATATGAACACTTCTATAAAATCAGCTTGAACATAATGCACTCAAAATAAAAGTTCAGTAGTAGTTGTCTAACAAGACCAAGAATCAACACAGAAAAGTAACAAGAAACGCCTTAATAGTTGTCGCCACCGTGTGGTAGAAAATGGCATCACCCTCACGTTAATTGGCTTACGAAGGTCACTAGCGTAACAGCCCAATTACATCACTAAATAATCATAACATCAACACATACAACTAATAAACAGTATATTATATTCCCCACTCACTCATGCTACCAGGAGCTTCCTGAGAACTCCACTTGCGCAGAATGCAAAACCTAGGCTTTAGACGTGTATCAGCAACCACAGTACTTCTTGAAGCCGGGTCTCCGATCCCTCCACGTGACGTCCGGCGAAGACAAGAATCCGGGTCACGGCACCAGTGTAACAGATGTATAGTGTACTCTCCATGCGTTGTGTTTTATAATAATAAATAACTTCGGCCAGTGGTCCCAGTTGAGCATCATTTATTTCTGCTGTTGTTAAATGGGAAACAGCACGTTAGTTGTGCAGGGCTTAACAGTGTTGATGGCTGTCGATGACAAAATCCCTTGCATCACATTTTCATACTGGGCGAACAAAATACAAAAATACAATACAAAATATAACATGTATAAATACCTGTTGTTAAATGGGAAACAGCACGTTAGTTGTGCAGGGCTTAACAGTGTTGATGGCTGTCGATGACAAAATCTGTAGCATGAAGACAACTGTGTTAGCCGTGGCTTATGTGACCATGACATCGGTGTATGCTAGCTAACACAATTATTTACAGCAATCATATGCCAAAGCACATCCCAGAAAGCCCCTCAATCCCTAACAGGTACCATATACCCACACATGTATAAAATCAGTAACGTACAGCAAACTTGTACACATTGTAAAATAGAAAATAGAAAACAGTATTCAGAACGTGACCTACCCCTTGCATCACATTTTCATACTGGGAAGACCTGACGTTTGCGATCTCCCCCTATCTGCAAGTGGGGCCAATCACAACACCCCTTATTGTCATCAGAATTGAACTAACCAATAAGAATGCTTGAACATCAAATAAACATTTCTTTAGAGGCAAGTGGAAACATAACCAACCCTGTTACACATGTACAGGTAAAACATATATCTATGTAACTACTTTACAGCAACATTTTATAGTGATACATAGTACAGTAAGCATAAACTGCACACATTTCCATTGCTGTGGAAGGAACATGCAATATTTGTACATTTTAAGTCACTCTTCCTTACCAAAACAAATTCAACTGTGTGTTCTGGGATATAGCGTATAATGGAGTTGGAATCAAGTGAACCCTCTCACAACTTTGTATACGTGGATGAGGCTGGCTTCAACCTGACCAAATGCAGAAGGCGGGGTCGGAATATCATCGGTCACAGAGCTACTGTCGATTTGCCAGGCCAACTGGGAGGAAATATCAGCATGTGTGCTGCTATTTCGGAGCATGGTGTCCTAACCCATATCCCCCTTATAAGGCCATACAACACCCAGCATCTACTCAACTTTTTAGAGACTCTCTACAGGGCTCTCATCCCTGATGATGAGAGGGGTCTCTTTAGAGAGGATTTGCCAAAGTATGTGGTCATTTGTGATAATGTGAGTTTCCATCAAACAAACATCATAAGGCAATGGTTTGTGACCCACCCGAGGATACTCATAGAATTCCTCCCACCTTATTCACCATTCCTTAACCCAATTGAGGAGTTCTTTTCAGCATGGAGGTGGAAGGTGTACGATCGTCAGCCACACACACAGATGACCCTGCTGGCTGCAATGGATGCAGCATGTGAGGACATCACAGTAGACGCCTGCAGAGGATGGATAAGGCATTCCAAAAGATTCTTTCCACGTTGCATTGGAAGGGAAAATATCCGATGTGGATGAGAATATGTGGGCCGACAGACAGGAACGTCTGGATGTGTAGAGACCGCACAACAGTGCTGCGGGCAAAGTTGTGCCTTAGGGGTGGTTTCCTGTGTTTCTTTCTAATTTAGTTTTTTGTTCCTTTGTGCCCCTTGGGTTGTCCAGTCTCTTTCAATCAATAACCCACATACAGTAATATGTAAATAGTACTGTTGAAATTGATATATGCCATAGAAGTGCAGCCTTGTGCATTTTCAATACAGTAACTGTCATCCAAACTGTAGCCTAAGTTTACATCAGGTAATACTGTCAAAGTACACAGTTACATTGACAACATGCCTAAACATTTTGACGACCTTGTTCGTGAACAATGACCCAATGACTTATCATTCTGATGACACTGACATGATCATTGGCATGAATATTTACTTTGAGAGATGTACTAAGGGTTTTTAGTGACTGACTAGCTTTAGAAACGTATCTATTGTATATTGCAGTTTGTACAAATTGTTCTGAGAAATGCACTTCTTATTTTGCACATGTTAGGGATGATGTGAAAAATGCACCAAAGCGACTGAGAAAAACTGTAATGATAGTAGAGGCATAATCTGGTTTTACTTATGCAGGAAAATACAAGTAAGGAATGTGATATATTGGAAATTGTGTAATAGAATTTCTGTCAACCTAAGATATTGTCATATAATCATAAATACTGTTTATACAGGTTTTATACAAATGTTCTGCATAAATAGCCTCTAAAATATATGTAAACAAGACCATAAATGTTGAAATTGTTGTCTTCTTGGAAAGCTGAGAGTGCTATTATATGATGCAATACTAGTACTTGTCAAGTCCAATCATCAACTGATTTGAGGCATCGCATTGCTGTGAATTGATTGCATTTTTAAATGGACCGTGGGCATACTGACAGTTCATGTGAAGCAATAAACAGTTTGCAGGCTCAGTCTGTAATTCTACCAACAGCCTGACCCTGCTACTGTTTGACAAATAACTTTTTATGCTCTGTCTGAACTAATCTTCAGCATGATGACATTTTAAAACAAGAGGGCGCCATCAAGCTGAAAATATCAGAGCCATTTATTTACTGTAGACAGTAAGGCTCCAGTAAGCATCACCTGTCTCCATTGGTCTAGTCTTGGATCCCGGACATTAACATTAGAGCAACAGAATTCTCCCATATGGGAAATGTCCCCATGTGGGAGATTTTCCTTATTTTACTATCCTTGTGGCAACTTTTGGTCCCCACACGCACGCACCCACACACACAGGTGGGTTCAGCTCAGAGAGATCAAGCCAACATGTAAACTCAAACCACCTGCTGGAAAGTAGAATACTGTGTGTGTGTGTGTGTGTGTGTGTGTGTGTGTGTGTGTGTGTGTGTGTGTGTGTGTGTGTGTGTGTGTGTGTGTGTGTATGTGTGTGTGTGTGTGTGATTGTGTGTGTGTGTGATTGTGTTAGAAAGATGTGTTCCTTCAAAGAAGTACAATGAAGCCTTGTATTACAGCCAGCAGGACTCAGCTCTGGGGATAATGATTACTCCCTCTCTCTCCCTCCCTCTCTCTCTCTCTCTCTCTCTCTCTCTCTCTTCTCTCTTTCTCTCCCTCGCTCTCTCTCTCTCTCTCTTCTCTCTTTCTCTCCCTCTCTCTCTCTCTCTCTCTCTCTCTCTCTCTCTCTCTCTCTCTCTGTCTGTCTGTCTCTCTCTTGATCTCTCTCTCTGTCTGTCTGTCTCTCTCTCTTTTTCTCTCTGTCTCTGTCTCTCCTTCCCTTTCTCTGTTTCACACACCCAGCAGCCTATAGAGTGTTGTTTTGCATAGTTGTTGAGCCTCCCATGTCTATAATAGTGGTTCTGCTCCTGTCACCCGATATTCACTGTCCCAAGGGGTTCTACCCACTACCCACCCTCACTCACCCCCTACCAACCTTCTAATGTTTATTTTGTTACAGAGCAGTTTAGTCTTTAGTTCACAGATATTCACTTCCATTTATTTTAAAATACAAATCAGGGACACCTTGTTTGACATTAATACAAAGTATTTTATTTTCTTAACATCTCCAATCTAAAAGTAAAAGCAATAAAACACTGGTACAGATTTAAAGATGCAGAATCCCAGATTGATGACCAGAGCTGAAGTTCTAGATAGATATTTAGAATGATAGAATGACAGATAGGTGTTCTCTGTGTACAGGGTGTCTACTGGGAGCAGTGGTGTGGCTCCAGTGTGTGAGTGACGGGGGCCTGGTCCTTTAGGGTGGCCTCACAGGTGACTGAGCCAGCCATCCTCCACTGGTCAGTGGGGAGGGTGAGGCTGCTGCTCCAGCTGTAGTGACCGTCCTTCTCCAGGACCTCCAGGCTCTGGCTGCCCTGCAAGGCCCCCCCGGCCCCCAGCCTCCAACCCAGCTTCCAGCCCTCCGGGAAGCCCCTGTTGGCCAGGCACACTAGGGCCACATTCCCCTGGTCCTGCTCCTCACTGGAGGGAAGTAGGACGGTCAGGGAGGGACGTACCACACCCACTAGAAGAGAAGATGAGGGGGAAAGGAGAGATGACATGTAAGGGTTAAACTGGACAGGAACCTTGAAGAACTTTCAACAACTTTAATATGAAGAAAACAAATATGTTATTTGTATTGTATAAAATAGTCTGTAAAAATGCCAGGTTATCTATAAATATATATTACACACTATTTTTACTTCCCTCCAATAACATCTATGAAGCGTGACCACACACTACAATCAGGGATGTGTTAAAGTACTGTACAGAAAGAAAAGTAGGTGGAAGTAGGTGGAAACATCACAAATAATTGGAATAAAATAAAATAAACATTCAAATCTATAACTATTTCTCAATTATGACTTTGTGACTTTATAAATGTTCAACTGAATGTATTATAAAAAGGATAAATCTCTTGTACTTACAGTCAACGATGAGTTTGGTACCTCCACCGAAAGTGTACCACAATGATACAGACTCATTGAACAGCCGTACAAAAACCTCCTGCACTTTACACACACCAGTAACTCTCTACACAACACACATTCAACCCTACCAGATTGTCTGTCAAAAATACTATATATGTCACGCCCTGGCCTTAGTTAGCTTTGTTTTCTGTAATATTTTGGTTAGGTCAGGGTGTGACAGGGGGGATGTTTGTGTATAGTTGTCTCGTCTTGGGTGGTTGTATGGTATAGGGGGTTTTGGTAGAGTGTATGGGTTTGTGTTGAGTGTAGGTGTCTAGGTAAGTCTATGGTTGCCTGAATGGTTCTCAATCAGAGACAGCTGTCATTCATTGTCTCTGATTGGGAGCCATATTTAAGGCAGCCATAGGCAGTAGGCTTTTGTGGGTAATTGTCTATGTGTAGTGTTTAGTGTCAGCACTATTTGTTTGAATAGCTTCACGGTCGTCTGTTTGTTGTTTTTGTTCGTTTGTTTCGTCTTCATAATAAAGAAGATGTCTTTCTATCACGCTGCACCTTGGTCCACTCTGCCTCATTATGACGATCGTGACAATATATACGTAGGACATAACTTTCAAATTAATTTACTTTGATGTTTTAGGTTTTTTATTTCAGCTGATTTCCCCCCTGACTATAAAATATAAATGTTGGAGAGGTGTAATATCTCTGACAAACTCACTAAGTACAAGAAGGCAGCAATATAGAATAGTAATACAGTATTATTGAATGAAAACACTTACATGTAACTAAATACTATGGCCAAGTCCTTCCAGAGATTTAGGTCAGCTATTTCCTTCCATGTTTAATATTATTATTGTGTTGCATTAACAGTTTCATCATCTGTCCTGAGGAAGGGTATTTCCATAGAGCAGGTGATTTGCATTGGCAGCTCATGCTTCAGTTCTCTGGGAGTGTTTATAACCCTGTGAGTTTCAGACTGCAGGGCTGAGATCTGTCCTTCAACACAACAGAAACCACGACAACCATGACTCTGATCACCATCTTCATCTGGACACTGGTCTGCTGCTGCCTCAAAGGTCTGTTGTTTTATAACTCTTACAATGGAAAAATATATATTGCTGAGTGCCTTGTATAATCATTGAAATGGATCTCAATTAATAAATGTCCCTGCATAAAATGTTATCAAATATAAATTATCTTATTTATACTCGTTGATTAATTAATATTTTTCCTCTTCAGGATCCAGAGGTCAGGTGACTGTGACTCAGTCTCCTGTAGTGACATTTTCTCCAGGAGACCCCGTCACTCTGACCTGTAGAACCAACCCTAAAGTGTACAAATACAGTGATGGAGATGAGGGTGCATTCTGGTATCAACAGAGACCTGGAGAAGCTCCTAAACTCCTTATAAGATATGCAAAGAAACTGCAAGGTGGGATTCCTGCTAGATTCAGTGGCAGTGGGTCTGAGAGTGACTTCACTCTGACCATCAGTGGAGTCCAGGCTGAAGATGCAGCAGTTTACTACTGTAAGAGTTTCCACAGTGGTAATGTGTTCACACAGTGATTTAGAGCCGTACAAAAACCTCCTCCTCGAAATGACACACATCACTGGTCCACTGAACACAGAACTAATGGTCTTGTTATATGACATCACCAAGTATAACCTTTTTACTAACTCAGAAATAATGGTTACAAACTAGTTTCATAACCCTCCCAACCTTCCATGTCTACAAATATCCTCCTTATCAGAAAGATGGAGGTGAAATAGTCCCATTGAAGATGAATAATCCATATCATGTCAACATATAATCATGCGTGAAGCAAAAAGGTTGGTGTGCCTCAATGCTTGGTTGACCAACCAGACACACACAGCTGGCAACTTCCGTGGAGCAGTATTGGGTGTGTAAATGCAGAACTGTATGTGACAGAGAGAGAGCCCTGTGAAACAGAAACTTAGATTTCCATGTCCCCTCCCCCAGAATAGAACAGTACACTCCCCAGATGTTCCCCCATCCTTAACACGACACCAGCGCTAGACCAGAGGAGGTCAAAGATCAAAGTCAGAGGTTAGATGTCAGTCACAGGTCATTTTATAGGTCACTGCACTGATCTTGTGTGGTGTGCACAGGAAGAGGTTGGACACAGGTCATCAGCCAGACTGGTAAAGGTCAAAGATTAAAAAGTCAGAGGTCAGTTCCCCAGGGAAGAAAATCAGTCCAACCCCAACATGCCACCAGACTGTCTGATACTTTATTTTAGTCAGCTTTTTGTTTTCATGCCAAAGAGACTAGTTGACAAGAGCAACATTTTCTAAGGTCATTCTAGTAGTACCCACTAGAATGGCATGAGGAAGTATTAGATAACTAGTCATCTACATCTGAAGATTCATCATGAATTCATCAAGAATCAGCACTGAGCCAGTTTCATCATGAATCTATCAGGAATCAGCACTGAGCCAGATGGACGACCTTCATCCCAGTCTAGAATACCTTCAGGGTCACTGACAGGTCAGCCAGTGGCAAAGGTCAACATTTCCAAAGTCACATGTAAATGGATTAGAATGGGCAGTACCTGTAGATAAACATCCTGGTTGTAAGGTAAATGGATTAGAATGGGTAATGCCAGTAGATAAACATCCTGGTTGTAAGGTAAATGGATTAGAATGGGTAATGCCAGTAGATATACATCCTGGTTGTAAGGTAAATGGATTAGAATGGGTAATGCCTGTAGATATACATCCTGGTTGTAAGGTAAATTGATTAGAATGGGTAGTGCCTGTAGATATACATCCTGGTTGTATGGTAAATGGATTAGAATGGGTAATGCCTGTAGATTAACATCCTGGTTGTATGGTAAATGGATTAGAATGGTTAATGCCTGTAGATATACATCCTGGTTGTAAGGTAAATGGATTAGAATGGGTAATGCCAGTAGATATACATCCTGGTTGTAAGGTAAATGGATTAGAATGGGTAATGCCAGTAGATATACATCCTGGTTGTAAGGTAAATGGATTAGAATGGGTAATGCCAGTAGATATACATCCTAGTTGTATGATAAATGGATTAGAATGGGTAGAACCAGTAGATATACATCCTGGTTGTATGATAAATGGATTAGAATGGGTAATGCCAGAAGATATACATCCTAGTTGTATGATAAATGGATTAGAATGGGTAATGCCAGTAGATATACATCCTGGTTGTATGGTAAATGGATTAGAATGGGTAGTGCCTGTAGATATACATCCTGGTTGTGTGATAAATGGATTAGAATGGGTAATGCCAGTAGATATAACAGAAGAAAGATTCACATATAGGGTGCAAATAATTTTTATAAATTTTGCCCCAAAACCAAAATGTTCAAGAACAAGCCATAAATATTCCCACTCTAAGCGGTCAAAGGCTTTCTCTGCATCTAATGATAACTCAGCACACGGGGTATCCAGATTGGAAGCCTCAGCAACCACATGAAACATGCAGTTTATGTTATCAGCTGCCTGACGACCCTTAATTAACCCTGTTTGTTCAGGATGTATGATCTTGTTCATAATGTTCTCTAGGCACATGGCTAGAACTTTGACATACATCTTCATTTCTGTTCAGGTTAAACTGATTGGCTGAACATTTTCACATTTTGTGAAGTCTTATCCTTTCTTAGGGGTTAGGGATATAATAGCTGTATTGATGTCTCTGTGGAATTGTCCTTTTCAATAGCAGTATTAAGCGATTCAAGAATAACTGGTCCTAGATCATCCCAAAAGTTGAGAATGAGTTCAGGAGGTTTTCCATCAATACCAGGCCCTTAATCTTTCTTCATATTTAAAAGAGCAGCTTTCAGTTCAGATAAAGTGGTAGGTTCCTCTAATACAACTGTTTCTTCTTTAGAGAGTCTGGGCAACGTAAGGTTCTCCGGGAACTGCAGGCAAACAGAAGTATCAAAGCTGTATGAGGAACTGAATGAATCTGAATAATATGCTCTAAAAGTTGTATTTATTTCTGTAGGATCAGATAACAGTCTGATCAACTGTATTGATGATCTTGTTTCAGCATGTTTAAACTGCAGTGCCAGTAAGTAGCTAGGTTTCTCGCTTGAAAATAGTATTTTTGTCACACCTATCTAGATATGAATATCAGAAAGCGATAAAACAGCTTGCAGACCCAGTCTGTAGTTCCACCAACAGCTGAACCTGACACTGTTTGATTAATAAATCTTTATTTTCTGTCAGAACCATAGACTTAGATAGAACACATCATTATTGTATCTGCCCCATTATGGTGTCTGTGAGAGCACAGGCAGTGCCATTGAGGCCATCTCCATTTTGAAGTAGTCCATTTTCTTCTTCTACTACTTTTACTGGTAAATCAACTGACAGGGTGCAAACTGTCCCCTAGACTGTGTTGTTTGAACAGCTATAGAGCCAAGGTTGGCGATTTACTGCCACCTGCTGTAATGTAATGTTTCCTCGTGAGTATAATTCAATGGCTGATCCCTCCTGATGACCTGGATGGAATTATGTGATCATTCCTTAACCCATAGGAAGTACCACTCAGTTGACTACTTCAAAATGGTGGATTACCTCAAAGGCAATATCCATGCAAAAACAGCTATATCCATCTTAGGCCTCGATCATTCTTAATGGCCTGAACTGAACTTCAGCATGACGCCAATTTAGCAAAAAGGCTAGAATAGCCAGTATATAATAGCAAAACACTAGTATTGAATTAATACACTTACATGTAACCAAATGCTGTGGTCAATTACAGGCCTTCCCACAGATTTAGGTCAGCTATTTCCTCCATGTTTAAGATGATTGTGTTTATGTCATTGCATGAACAGTTTCATCATCTGTCCTGAGGAAGGGTATTTCCATAGAGCAGGTGATTTGCATTGGCAGCTCAGGCTTCAGTGCTCTGAGAGTGTTTATAGCCCTGTGAGTTTCAGACTGCAGGACTGAGATCTGTCCTGACACTTTAAGACTGCAGTGTTATCATTGTTGTGTCCAGTCTGTTGTCTTCTCAGAGCCACAGATGATGATGAACATGATGAAGATGATATCACTGATTCCACTGCTGATCACAGTGGGGTTCCTGACTCAGGGTGAGAAACTCCAGCATCTCTCCCTGTGGTCGACTGGTTTTAACAGGTTTTAATGGGCTTGTACATGTTTGGACATCAAAAATGTTTTCAATTCCTTTTATGTGGATTTTCAAGACACCTCAAAGCTAAATTTTCTGTTTCAATTTCAGAGTTATCTGCACAACGTGTCCTGAATCAAGCTGATGAATCGAAGTCTGTTCGTCTGGGAGAGAGTGTGTCTATCAAAGCTGTTGCAAGTTCAACCGGTATTGGTGATGACATGAGCTGGTACCTGCAGAAACCTGGACAGGCTCCCAAACTCCTCATCTATAAAGTAAAAACCCTTCAGTCTGGAACACCATCTAGATTCAGTGGCAGTAGATCAGGTACTGAGTACACTCTTACAATCACTGATGTCCAAGCTGAAGATGCAGGAGATTACTATGGTATGGGTAATTTTGGCAGCCCAGAGCTCTTCACACAGTGATTTAGAGTCATACAAAAACCTCCCTCAGGCAGACTGCACAGAGACTCTACTGCTGCAGCTGGGAACTACTGCAGGTGTTGAGGAGCAACAGACATGAAACACTGGTTCACTGAACACACAACTCAGATCCTGGTTATATGACATCACCAAGCATAAATAACCACTACTTTACCACCATACAAAACATCTGTTTAAAACTCAAAAATGATTCTCAAACACACCACATAGTTTAGTCATGATCAAAACCAACAACTATATCCTTTAACCCCCTCCCATGTCTATAACGGTCAGATGATGTGGTTCTGCTCCTGTCCCCAGATATTCACTGTCCCAAGGGGTTCTACACACTACCCACCCTCACTCACCCCCTACCAACCTTCTAATGTTCATTTTGTTGCGGAGCAGTTTAGGCCAATTTTAACAACCACAAGTCCTCAGATGTTCACCCATCCTTAACACGACACCAGACCTAAACCAGAGGTTGGCCAGTGGATGTCAAACAGACTGGTAGAGGTCAAAGATAAAAGTCAGAGGTCCGATGTAAGTCACAGGTCATTTCATACGTCAGTTTACTAGTATTGTGGTGTGGTGTGGAAAGGGTTGGGCACCGGAAGTCAGCCAGAGTGGTTGAGTTCAAAGGTCCGAAGGTCAGAGGCAGTGACATATCGCAGTCTGGCAGGCCCTCGTCAAGAGGGGGTGGAGCTACCTTCCTACAATTCTACATATTTTTCCATGGTGCAAAGAGAAAAATGTGCAGTTTTATTGGTTTTCTCATGCTATTCTACACATTGTGCCATGAGGAAGAGAGCAAATGTTGCTGTTTTAAAGCTAATTTCCTGCAATTCTACACATACAGTGCCACACAAAAGTATTCAGACCCCTTGGATTTGCTCCTGTCAGTCATTCTATGTCATCTACCCTTAAAGTTCCACAATGGGATGAAAATGGCAGCCATTGTTGTCAGGGAGAAATCAAAACCATTCTAATTGGAATGAATGATAGTAGAGGCATAATCTGGTTTTAATTATGCAGGAAAATAAAAGTAAGGTGTGTGATATATTGGAAATTGTGTAATATAATTTCTGTCAACCTAAAATATTGTCATATAATCATTAATACAGTTAATTGTAACGATCGTCCTGGGAAGAAGGATCGGACCAAAACGCAGCGTGGGAAATGTTCATGTTAATTTAATAAATAAACTGAACACTGAAATAACAAAAACACCAAAGAGAGTAAATGAAACGAAATAGTCCTATCTGTTGCATACACAAAACAGAAAACAACCACACCCGGCCAAACACACAGAAAAAGAAAACATAGAACACCAGACATAGAATGCCCACCCCAACTCACGCCCTGACCAAACCAAAATTTGAGACATAAAAAGGATCTCTAAGGTCAGGGCGTGACAATACCCCCCCCCCCCCCAAAGGTGCGGACTCCGGCCGCAAAACCTAAACTTATAGGGGAGGGTCTGGGTGGGCATATATCTGCGGAGGAGGCTCTGGCGCGGGACGTGGGGGACCCTTGCCGCCGACCCCGGACTGGGGACCCTTGCAGTGGGCCCCGGACAGGAGGGTGACTCTGGCAGCTCCGGACAGGAGGGCGACTCTGGCGGCTCCGGACAAGAGGGAGACTCTGGCGGCTCCGGACAGGAGGGAGACTCTGGCGGCTCCGGACAGGAGGGAGACTCTGGCGGCTCCGGACTGAAGGGCATCGCAAACACACCAAAATAGAGACATAAAAAGGATCTCTTAGGTCAGGGTGTGACATTAATTAAGTTTTTATACAAATGTTCTACATAAATAGCCTCTAAAGTATATGTAAACAAGATCATAAATGTTGAATTTGTTGTCTTCTTGGAAAGCTGAGAGTGCTATTATATGATACAATATCAGTACTTGTCAAGTCCAATCATCAACTGATTTGATGCATTGTATTGCTGTGAATTGATTGCATTTATAAATGGAACGTGGATATGTTGGCAATTAATGTGAACACTTAAAAAAAAAAGTTTTATTTAACCTTTATTTAACTAGGCAAGTCAGTTAAGAACAAATTCTTATTTACAATTAACAATGGGTTAACTGCCTTGTTCAGGGGCAGAACGACAGAGTTTTACCTCGTCAGCTCGGGGATTAATACAGTCATTCCTCTAAAACTGTCTGGCTAGCTAGCTAGTAAACATATAGTGCAGATACATTCAACAAATGTATTATTTTACACAATATCTTAAACACAACTCTGGCAAACCATGATTGACCAACTCCCTGACCAAAATGGCTGACCTTGATCCCTTCATAAGAATGTTCATGTCATAGAGAATGATAGAGGCCTCTAGTGGACAAAATAACATTTTAGTAGTCAAAGTAGTCAACTGGGTGGTAATTCCTGAATGGCATTGCCCATGCTATCACACACACTACAATGGCACGAATATCAAGATGAGTCCTCTATCTGTCTGTATGGTGCATGTCCGTTCACGTGAAACTTCCCAGTCGGAACTCTTAACTGTTGATAACTCTGACAGCAACAACCAATGAAATTCACTTTTATTACCAGCAGTCAAATTCAGTTAACCATTATGATACTAATATCTGGTGATGTTGATACTGTTCTGTCATTGCACACCTATGTATTTATTTATTTACATAAAGCAATAAACAGTTTGCAGGCCCAGTCTGTAATTCTACCAACAGCCTGACCCCGCCACTGTTTGACAAATAACTTTTTATGCTCTGTCTGAACTAATCTTCAGCATGATGACATTTTAAAACAAGAGGGCGCCATCAAGCTGAAAATACCAGAGCCATTTATTTACTGTAGATAATAAGGCTCCAGTAAGCATCACCTGTCTCCATTGGTCTCGTCTTGGATCCCGGACATTAACATCAGAGCAACAAAATTCCAGTGGGAGGTTCATCCTGAAATCAAAACAAATTTGGGCTCAGCTGGACATAACACCCATTGGACGTAATATAATGTCTGACACATTTTTCTATTTGGTGGTGAACCTACCCTTTAATACAATATTTGGTTGTCCTCCTATAGTTGACCACTAGATTGGAATGACTCACAACAGCAAAATAATAGTAATATAAGTATCTCTCTCTCTGTTCCTTTCTTTCTCCTTCTGTGTGTCTGTCTGTCTGTTTTTCTCTCTGTCGCTCTCTCTTTTTCTCTCTGTCTCTCTCTCTCCTTCCCCTGTTTCACACACCCAGCAGCCTATAGAGTGCTGTTTTGCATAGTTGTTGAGCCTCCCATGTCTATAATAGATGTTCTGCTCCTGTCCCCAGATATTCACTGTCCCAAGGGGTTCTACCCACTACCCACCCTCACTCACCCCCTACCAACCTTCTAATGTTCATTTTGTTACAGAGCAGTTTAGTCTTTAGTTCACAGATATTCACTTCCATTTATTTTAAAATACAAATCAGGGACACCTTGTTTGACATTAATACAAAGTATTTTATTTTCTTAACATTTCCAATCTAAAAGCAAAAGCAATAAAACACAGGTACAGATTTAAAGATGCAGAATCCCAGATTGATGACCAGAGCTGAAGCTCTAGATAGATATTTAGAGTGATAGAATGACAGATAGGTAGGTGTTCTCTGTGTACAGGGTGTCTACTGAGAGCAGTGGTGTGGCTCCAGTGTGTGAGTGACGGGGGCCTGGTCCTTTAGGGTGGCCTCACAGGAGACTGAGCCAGCCGTCCTCCACTGGTCAGTGGGGAGGGTGAGGCTGCTGCTCCAGCTGTAGTGACCGTCCTTCTCCAGGACCTCCAGGCTCTGGCTGCCCTGCAAGGCCCCCCCGGCCCCCAGCCTCCAACCCAGCTTCCAGCCCTCCGGGAAGCCCCTGTTGGCCAGGCACACTAGGGCCACATTCCCCTGGTCCTGCTCCTCACTGGAGGGAAGTAGGACGGTCAGGGAGGGACGTACCACACCCACTAGGAGAGAAGATGAGGAGGGAAAAGAAAAGATGACATGTAAGGGTTAAACTGGACAGGAACCTTGAAGAACTTTCAACTACTTTAATATGAAGAAACAAATATGTTATTTGTATTGTATAAAATAGTCTGTAAAAATGGCAGGTTATCTATAAATATATATTACACACTATTTTACTTCCCTCCAATAACATCTATGAAGCGTGACCACACACTACAGTCAGGGATGTGTTAAAGTACAATACAGAAAGAAAACGTACATATTTACAATATAACATGTTTAATAATGCTGCTGAACTGTTTCTGTGTATTTAAAGACATCGAACATCTCAACTTATTATTTTATATTTGCAGATATTTGGTATATTAAGTTTTTGTCCTTGAATGATCATTAGAGTAGGTGGAAACATCTCAAATAATCGGAATAAAATAAATTAAACATTCAAATCTATAACTATTTCTCAATAATGACTTTGTGACTTTATAAATGTTCAACTGAATGTATTATAGTAAGGATAAATCTCTTGTACTTACAGTCAACGATGAGTTTGGTGCCGCCACCGAAAGTCCACCACAATGATACAGACTCATTGAACAGCCGTACAAAAACCTCCTGCACTTTACACACACCAGTAACTCTCTACACAACACACATTCAACCCTACCAGATTGTCTGTCAAAAACACCATATATACTTGAGACATAACTTTCAAATGAATTTACTTTGATGTTTTAGGTTTTTAATTTCAGCTGATTTCCCCCCTGACTATAAAATATAAATGTTGGAGATGTCAAATATCTCTGACAAACTCAATAAGTACAAGAAGGCAGCAATGTAGAATAGCAATACAGTATTATTGAATGAAAACACTTACATGTAACTAAATACTATGGTCAAGTCCTTCCAGAGATTTAGGTCAGCTATTCCCTTCCATGTTTAATATTATTATTGTGTTGCAGTAACAGTTTCATCATCTGTCCTGAGGAAGGGTATTTCCATAGAGGAGGTGATTTGCATTGGCAGCTCATGCTTCAGTGCTCTGGGAGTGTTTATAACCCTGTGAGTTTCAGACTGCAGGACTGAGATCTGTCCATCAACACAACAGAAACCACGACAACCATGACTCTGATCACCTTCTTCATCTGGACACTGGTCTGCTGCTGCCTCAAGGGTCTGTTGTTTTATAACTCTTACAATGAAAAAAAGACATGTTGCTGAGTACCTTCTACAATCATTGAAATGGCTCTCAATTAATAAATGTCCATGGATAAAATATTATGAAATAGAAATTATCTAATATATATACTCAACTCAATCTATATATATTGATCAATTTATATTTTTCCTCTTCAGGATCCAGAGGTCAGGTGACTGTGACTCAGCCTCCTGTAGTGACCTTTTCTCCAGGAGACCTTGTCACTCTGACCTGTACAACCAACCCTAAAGTGTACAAATTGGCTGATTTATTGGAGAGTGCTTTCTGGTATCAACAGAGACCTGGAGAAGCTCCCAAACTCTTGATAGAATATGGAAATAAACTGCTAGATGGGATTCCTGCTAGATTCAGTGGCAGTGGGTCTGAGAGTGACTTCACTCTGACCATCAGTGGAGTCCAGGCTGAAGATGCAGCAGTTTACTACTGTCAGAGTTACCATGAGCTCAATGATAAAGATGTGTTCACACAGTGATTTAGAGTCATACAAAAACCTTCCTCAGTCAGACTGCACAGAGACTGTACTGCTGCAGCTGGGACCTACTGCAGGTGTTGAGGAGCAACAGACTATGACATTAAACACTGGTTCACTGAACACAGACTTAAAATCCTCACACAGCGTTAGACAGTCCCACACCAGGACAATGTTACTCTGGTTACTCATGACAGGATCATAGTTCACCCAACCACCTCCTCTACACAACCATAACCCTTACATCACATCCATATAGAAACAACCACTTTACCACCACACCATTGACCTTCAGCTCTGGAATGTTCAGATAGAAATACATTGTGTAGAACAGACATCATTATCTGTCAAATAGAACATTGAGTGTTAAAGTCTTTAATCTTCTAAATGTTTCACCTCACTGAATGCAGCCTTGATTTGCATGGTCAGGGTGGGATGGTTTGGCTGCTCCCAGAATAGAGAAGTTCTGTCCCCAGGGGGTCAGAGAGACATACAGACAGAGAGACAGAGAGACAGAGAGACAGACAGACAGACAGACAGACAGACAGACAGACAGACAGAAACAGCAGAACACACATACAACAACATTCAGTACAAGACAGATGACATGTCTTACTCTCATTTAGAGGAGGAATATAATTATGATAAATACTATGATCTAGCTGTCGTTACATTTCCATTTGTTGTCACAGTAAATACATGAGTCAACTAATCCATCATGTTATTTTCAAATCCAACTTTATTAGAACTGAGACATACAGCAACATCACAGTAACAGTCTGAGTACAGAACACATAGAAGTCTCCTGTACTCTATACAATACACATTACTACCCAGACTGTGGTCTCCCCAGCAGTACTAGAGTTTACTCAGTACACTACTCTAACACACTACTACTGCTCCAACCAGGCCCCAGACCAGACCAGAGCCTCGTCTACTCCTGCTTCCCCAGACAGAGCTCCTGTTGTGGGCCTCCTCTACTAGGCCCTAGACCAGACACTGGCTCCTGCGAAGAGGGGAGGCCTGGGTGTGTTGGAAGTGGGAGACCCTGCAGGTGTAGAGTTCTCCCTGCTCCCAGCCTGCCTTGCTCAGGGTCAGGGTGCTGCTGCGTCTGTAAAGGCCTTCCTTCTCTTCTTCTGGACTGGTCACGACCCCCTGTCTCACCTCCAGCCCGTCCACCTCCCAGCTCACCAGCGCCCCCTGAGGGGAGTAGTCAGTCAGCAGGCAGGCCAGTGAGGCAGAGCCCCCAGAGAGCTGCTCAGAGGAGGGGGGGAGCAGAGACACTGTGGGACTGACAGTAGGACCAGCTGGAGAGGAGAGAACGTTTTAATGTTACATTCCAGAGGAGAGAGAAATAGAGTGTTCAATAAAATACATAACTTATTAAGGTTCACAGAGAACACAACACCTCACAACATCAATTACATTTTTTACATTTACATTTTAGTCATTTAGCAGACGCTCTTATCCAGAGCGACTTACAGTAGAGTGCATACATTTTATTACATTTTACATACTGAGACAAGGATATCCCTACCGACCAAACCCTCCCTAACCCGGACGACGCTATGCCAATTGTGCGTCGCCCCACGGACCATAAATGCACATTAAAGTACATCACTGTTGCTGATTTTTTATTTAGCCATGTATTTTCACAGCCTGTAAAATATCTTTGCTGTAAAAGGGACAAGGACCCAATTCATCAAGTGATCTTATCGCCCAATATCACTTCTAAATGCAGATATTAAGTAACTTTATACTCTGCTGTTCAAACAACAACAAAACAGCCAACCCCACCAGTGTTTTTGGTAAACAGCTGAGGGATGGAACTGGAGAACTGTAACCTCTCTCAAATTCATAGACAGAGCTATGGATGCAAGGACTGACCATCCATAAACTACAAATTATAATTTCAACCATGTTTTGAGGCTATATAGTGTTTGTTTAAAATTACATTGTTCACAAACAATTTAGAAAACATGATTCTATTTTACTTTCTGATAAGAGTATGGCAGTTGAACTAAGCTCATGAGGCATATTAAAATATATATATATGTTGTTCAAGAATCAATGGGTATATATAATTAATTTAAAAGGCCCAAAATGTATGTAGCAATCGCAGATTAACAATTTAAAGTTGGTCCACTTTACAATAATATCAGACAGTTAAAGGGACCATAACATTTTCTGTTATACAAAAAACATTCTCTGTGTAATTCACGTGTCATAACAGTGAACTTAACCTGATTAAAGCTCTTTGAATAAAAAAATGTGTTTCTTTTGTATAACTTGTTCAAAGACAGGTTGCTTGGCTGCACAACTGAAAGTCTCCCACAGACGGTAGCTAACATTTTGCATTCTAAACCCTCCATTCTAAAATAAATACTAACATTGGGGTTTCCTTTAGAAAGTTTGAGTCTTAAAATGTCTGGTGTTCAGTATTTCTATTTTCTGTAGTGTTTTGTAAGTAGTAAAGGAAAAAACACTTACTTTTCAGCAGCAGTTTGGTCCCTCCACCGAACGTGTACCACAGTGATACAGTCTAGTTAAGACGCCGTACAAAAACCTCCTTCACACAAGAGTGAGCTCACCCTGCACTAACAGAACCACTCATATAGCTCCACACAGCTTTGTAGAGCTTTACTATACTCATAAAGCATTACACATCTTTACATACAATTACAGTATTTTACACTATTAATATAGGAAATATTATAGCAAGTAATACTCATGTTTTATCATTTACATTTGAGTCATTTAGCAGACACTCTTATCCAGAGCATCTCTATCCATTCATATTAATATAACTAGGTGAGACAACCACAATAATTAAGCACTTTATGTACCTATATAGCATACTCTGATTAATGAAGTCTCTGATTTGAGCCTCTTTAAAGTCTCTTCATCCAAATTCACTGTAAAATGTTTTTTCATCCAATGACGTCATATGTTATCATATTGCATATGAGCAGAGTGAAACATTGTCATTTACAACAAATATCAATATTGACAATTGTGCCATTTTACTGCCAACAACAGAAATATGAAGCAATTCACATGATTATTATTTGCAGTTTATTATTCTGTCCTGAGGTAGGGTATTTCCATAGAGGAGGTGATTTGCATTGGCAGCTCATGCTTCAGTGCCTTGGAAGTGTTTATAACCCTGTGAGTTTCAGACTGCAGGACTGAGATCTGTCCTTCAACACAACAGAAACCACGACAACCATGACTCTGATCACCATCTTCATCTGGACACTGGTCTGCTGCTGCCTCAAAGGTCTGTTGTTTTCTAACTCTTACAATGGCAAAAGGACATATTGTTGAGTGCCTTGTATAATCTTTGAAATGGATCATAATTAATAAATGTCTCTGCATAAAATATTATTAAATATAAATAATATCCTTTATATACTCGTTGATCAATTAATATTTTCCTCTTCAGGATCCAGAGGTCAGGTGACTGTGACTCAGCCTCCTGTAGTGACATTTTCTACAGGAGACCCCGTCACTCTGACCTGTAGAACCAACACTAAAGTGTACAAATGGGATAATGGAAATGAGGGTGCGTACTGGTATCTACAGAGACCTGGAGAAGCTCCCAAACTCCTGATAAAAAACGTAAAGACACGGCTAGATGGGATTCCTGCTAGATTCAGTGGCAGTGGGTCTGAGAGCGACTTCACTCTGACCATCAGTGGATTCCAGGCTGAAGATGCAGCAGTTTACTACTGTAAGAGTTTCCACTATCTCAACAATATAAATATCTTCACACAGTGATTTAGAGCCCTACAAAAACCTCCTGCTCGAAATACACACATCACTGGTCCACTGGACACAGAACTAATGGTCTTGTTATATGACATCACCAAGTACAACCACTTTACTAACTCAGAAATAATGGTTACAAACAAGTTTCATAACTCTTCCAACCTCCCATGTCTACAAATGTCCTCCTTATCAGAAAGATGGAGGTGAAATAGTCCCATTGAGGATGAATAATCCATATCATGTCAACATATAATCATGTGTGAAGCAAAAAGGTTTGTATGCCTCAATGCTTGGTTGACCAACCAGACACACGCAGCTGGCCAACACTTCTGTGTAGCAGTATTGGGTGTGTAAGTGCATGACTGTAAGTGACAGAGAGAGAGCCCTGTGAAACAGAAACTTAGATTTCCATGTCCCCTCTCCCAGAATAGAGCAGTACACTCCCCAGATGTTCCCCCATCCTGACACGACACCAGCGCTAGACCAGAGGAGGTCAAAGATCAAAGTCAGAGGTTAGATGTCAGTCACAGGTCATTTTATAGGTCACTGCACTGATCTTGTGTGGTGTGCACAGGAAGAGGTTGGACACAGGTCGTCAGCCAGACTGGTAAAGGTCAAAGATTAAAAAGTCAGAGGTCAGTTCCCCAGGGAAGAAAATCAGTCCAACCCCAACATGCCACCAGACTGCCTGTCACTTTACTGTAATCAGCTTTTTGTTTACTTGACAAACTTGACAAAGAGACTAGTTGAAAAGAGCACCATTTTCTAAGGTAATTCTAGTAGTACCCACTAGAATGTCATGAGGAAGTATTAGATAACTAGTGATCTACATCTGAAGATTCATCATCAATTCATCAGGAATCAACACTGAGCCATATTCATTAGGAATTCATCATGATTCAACACTGAGCCACTGAGCCACTGACAGTCACTGACAGGTCAACCAGTGGCAAAGGTCAACACTTCTAAAGTCACATAATCAGACACACATACACAACCTCCTAATGCCTCCACCAGTACCTGTCCTGTACGGCACAGGGGCATCTCCCAGACCTAATCCTGAGTAAACTAGACCGGACATCAGACAGAGGACAACAATAACCTCCGGGTGATATGTCTGACCTAGCAAGGTCATAGGTCAGATATGAAAGGTTGCACCGTGCCTCTATGCCAGTAAGTTTATGGCAGTACAGCACATTACCATTCCTCATATCACTGGAGTCTGAAGTGATGTATTTTCTCTGTATCCTGTAACTAGGAGATCTGTCACAGCGTTATTTTCATTCAGGAAAGCTTCATAGTGGTTATGAAGATGGGCAAACATTGTTGTCGTGGCGCCATGTTGAACTTGTTGATTTTCAGCTGTGTAGCCTACACAAACACAAATCAAACCAAAATGTCATCGTCAAGTTAACAAGCGATAAAACAAGAGTGAAACAAGCGTCACTACAGACCCAGGTTCGATCCCAGGCTGTCACAACCAACCGGGAGTCCCATAGGGCGGCGCACAATTGGCGTAGCGTCTTCCGGGTTAGGGGAGGGTTTGGCCGGGGGGCTTTACTTGGCTCCTCTCGCGCTCTAGCGACTCAAGTGGCAGGATGGGCGCCTGCAGGCCCACTTCGGTCGTCAGTTGAACAGTGTTTCCGCCAACACATTGGTTAAGCTGGCAGGTGTTGAGGAGTGTGGTTTGTCTCTCCCGAGTCCGTTGGGGAATTGCAGCGATGAGACAAGATCGAGATTGGATATGATGAAATTGGGGATAAAAAACATTTTTTTAAATAATGGTACAATATTTATTTTGGTTAAAGTTTGTCGTATTTTCCGTGCGCGCCTTCAAGCTGCTGGGCATATGGTTCCAGGAGAAGAGAAAGAGCCAGGAGTGTGATTCTGTTCAACCGATCTGAAAACTATTTTGTTGTCACCTAGATTTTTTACATGAACTTATTATTTCAATTCATAGGATTCATACAATACATTTCTAGATATATATTTTAAACCCCCCCACTCCCCACCGGCAATCTGATAGCATGTCAAATAAATGAATGTTACATAGTATATCTACTGAACAATACATCATATAGTCTCAGAAATAGTAACAAATTACTGAAACACATTCATGGATGTAAGGCCCGTTGGTTAAGGGTTTTTAAATATCCCCTGCTGCTTTTTTCCATGTGTCCAGTGGACACCTTGGCCCTATGGATCCTGGCCGTGGAGAGCTCCATAAGTACAATTTCCTTAAATGTGAGCAGCCATTGTTGCAATGGTAACTGATGAGGTGGAATCCACCTTTGTACAATAGTTTTCTTAGCGACTGTGATTCCTGCCAACCACAATCTCTGTTGGTGTTCTGACAAGTGCCAATCAGAGTCAACACAAAGAAACATCCCTATTGGATCTAATGGCAGTATTTTATCTAAGTACAGAGATGACATCGTTGACTTTACCCCAGAATGCATCCACCCCCGGGCATTTACACAGCACATGCTGAAAAGTACCAAGGTCCCCTGTGGTACAGAACTCACATAATGGTGATGGACTAATACCCATGTGATGTCTTTTTTGAGGTGTTAGATCGGTTCTATGGCAAAAAAAAATATTCATGAATTGGTGATTGAGGTTTCTAGATGATCCAAATATATTTTTCCATACTGTCTCCCAATTCATTTGTCTGTCAGCAAGTCTAAAATCATTTTCCAATACAGTGGATAGACATAATGGCTTTTGTGCTGCTAGAATTAATTGACTATAGATATCATAAACAACTCCTTTTGAGGGGTGTCTGTCCGTTGGAAGATTGACCAATGGGTGTACTGCTAGTTCTGCTCCCCAGGGGACCCCATAGGCTGGGTGGATAGGCGTAGTTGAAGGTAAAGACAAAATGATGAACCTGGGACATTAATACACTGGTGGATTTCCTGGAAACTGAGGAGTCCATTCACATTGAATATGTCTTTGAAAGTATAAACACCCTTCTTAGACCAAGAATATAATATCAATGGTTTCTTATATGCTAAGCATTCCATTTAAGATTAGACCTCATATTCTTCTCTGTAGCTTTCCACACATTTACTGAGGATGCTATAATGGGTCCAACAATAAGTCCACCTGATGCTTTTGTTGTCTGTGGTGTTGCATATTTAATCTGTGGTCACTGTGGTATAAATTATTGGAGACAGGTGCAGGAATATGTAATAGGGGATTTTAATACTCCACCCAAAAATACAACATGCCATGAAAAGGCACGGGGACGAAGCACAAAACAAACATTTACAAAAACACAGGGATGTAACCCAAACAGAAGAGCGAGTTTAAACCTCTAATAAATACAGGGGAAGAGACCCGTAATAACAATACAAGGGATGAGACCCGTAGTAACGAGTGCACAATACACGCAAGCCGAAACACCAAAACACAGGTACTCACAAGACCAACAGACATGGGGACAATAACCCACAAGACAATGGTGAACAGAGGGCACATATATACAATTACTAATCAGGAGAATTGGAATCAGGTGTGCGTAATGAGACAGTTCAGTGATGCCTAGAGGCCGGTGACGTAGACCTCCGGAGCTGCTGCACGGAATGAGCAGCAGTACCGGGGGAATCCGTGATAGTCTCCTTCTCCCCCAAATTAACTTCTTTATGACAGAGTCAAGTTTAGACCAATAGTCTATAGGAGGAAGCAGTGGTAACATGGAACTCATAAAATTGATACGAGGGATGTAACGTCCTGACCAGAGTTCTTATGTGTTTTGCTTGTTTAGTGTTGGTCAGGACGTGAGCTGGGTGGGAATTCTATGTTGTGTGTCTAGTTTGTCTGTTTCTGTGTCCAGCCTAATATGGTTCTCAATCAGAGGCAGCTGTCAATCGTTGTCCCTGATTGAGAATCATATATAGGAGGCTTGTTTTGTGTTGGGATTTTGTGGGTGATTGTTTCCTGTCTCTGTGTTTTGTCTGCACCAGATAGGGCTGTCTCGGTTTTCACATTTGTTATTTTGTTATTTGTATTAGTGTTACCGTTTATTCGTCTAATTAAACATGTTGAACACTAGCCGCGCTGCATTTTGGTCCTCTCCTTCATCCCAGGAAGAAAACCGTGACAGAATCACCCACCAAACTCGGACCAAGCAGCGTGGCAACGGGCAGCAGCGACAGCAGTAGAGAAAGGAGGAATGGACATGGGAGGACGAGCTGGACGGTAAAGGACCCTGGGCGGCGTTTTGAGGAGATAGCTCGGCAGCGGGAGCCGGATCTGGGTTACACCACTTGGGAGGAAATAAACAGGTGGTCGGTTGACCCAGGGAGAGTGCCGGAGCCCGCCTGGGATTCCATGGAGCAATGTGCAGAGGGATACCGGCGAATGAGGTTAGCACGACGACGCGCGGTAGGAAGCCCGAGAAGAAACCCCAAACATTTATTGGGGGGGGGCCTAAAGGGTAGTGTGGCAAAGTCAGGTAGGAAATCTGCGCCGGAGAGCGGGAGTACGGGCAGACACCGTGTTATGCGGAAGAGCGCACGGTGTCTCCTGTACGTGTGCTTAGCCCGGTGCGGGTTATTCCACCTCCCCGCACTGGCCGGGCTAGATTGGGCATTGAGCCAGGTGTCATGAAGCCGGCTCAACGTATCTGGCCTCCGGTACGTCTCCTCGGGCCGGCATACATGGCACCAGCCTTACGCATGGTGTCCCCGGTTCGCCAACACAGCCCAGTGCGGGTTATTCCACCTCCCCGCACTGGTCGGGCTACGGGGAGCATGCAACCAGGTAAGGTTGGGCAGGCTCGGTGCTCAAGGGAGCAAGTACGCCTGCACGGTCCGGTATATCCGGCGCCACCTGTGCGTCTCCAGAGCCCTGTACGCACTGTTCCTTCTCCCCGCACTCGCCCTGAGGTGCGTGCCCTCAGCCCGGTACCACCAGTGCCGGTACCACGCACCAGGCCTATAGTGCGCCTCGAGAGTCCAGTGTGCCCTGTTCCTGCTCCCCGCACTAGCCTTGAGGTGCGTGTCTCCAGTCTGGTACCACCAGTTCCGGCACCACGCACCAGGCCTACTGTGTGCCTCAGCAGGTCAGAGTCGGCCGTCTGCCCAACGCTGCCTGCACTGCTCGTCTGCCCAACGCCGCCTGCACTGCTCGTCTGCCTAGCGCCGTCTGAGCTGCCTGTCTGCCCAGCGCCGTCTGAGCCATCCGTCTGCCCAGCGCCGTCTGAGCCATCCGTCTGCCCAGCGCCGTCTGAGCCATCCGTCTGTCCCGAGCCATTAGAGCCGCCCGTCTGTCCCGAGCCGCTAGAGCCGTCCGTCAGTCAGGAGCCGCTAGAGCCGTCCGTCAGTCAGGAGCCGCTAGAGCCGCCAGCCAGTCAGGAGCTGCCAGAGCCGCCAGCCAGTCAGGAGCTGCCAGAGCCGCCAGCCAGTCAGGAGCTGCCCTCCAGTCATGAGCTGCCTTCCAGTCATGAGCTGCCTTCCAGTCATGAGCTGCCTTCCAGTCATGAGCTGCCTTCCAGTCATGAGCTGCCTTCCAGTCATGAGCTGCCTTCCAGTCATGAGCTGCCCTCCAGTCATGAGCTACCCTCCAGTCATGAGCTGCCACTCAGTCCGGAGCTGCCACTCAGTCCGGAGCTGCCTCTCAGTCCTGAGCTGCCTCTCTGTCGTGAGCTACCTCTCTGTCCTGAGCTACCTCTCTGTCCTGAGCTACCTCTCTGTCCTGAGCTATCTCCTCTATCTAGGGGGGGCCTTGGTGAAGGTTCCTAGACCAAGGTCGGGGGTGAGGGTCGCCACTCAAAGGACGCTAAGGAGGGGGACAAAGACAGTGGTAGAGTGGTGTCCTGCGCCGGAGCCGCCACCGCGGACAGATGCCCACCCAGACCCTCCTCTTGAGTTTTAGGGGTGCGTTCGGAGTCCGCACCTCAGGAGGGGGGTACTGTAACGTCCTGACCAGAGTTCTTATGTGTTTTGCTTGTTTAGTGTTGGTCAGGACGTGAGCTGGGTGGGAATTCTATGTTGTGCGTCTAGTTTGTCTGTTTCTGTGTCCAGCCTAATATGGTTCTCAATCAGAGGCAGCTGTCAATCGGGAGGACATTAATTTTAATCTTTGAGATTCTAGCATGCAAAGAAGTGGCCATAGCAGACCATTTTATTATGGCTTTTTTGATATTTTCAATGGTTTCTAAGTAGTTCTTCCTGAATGTAGTGTCAATAGATTGGGATATGGTAATGCCTAAGTAGGTGGTTTGTTTCTTCCCTGGAATCATAGGTGGTAGTTGAACACTTCCCATAGCTGAGTTAAGAGGTAGTGGAGCTGATTTAGACCAGTTGATCTTGTAAACAGACCATGTTTAATGTTTAATGGTGTGAAAACAGACATTATTGGCTGGAGGGATTTTTGAGCAGGTGCAACATAGAGCAGCAGTATGTCATCTGAAAACAGAGAAATTGCTTTTTCAGTTTATTTTATTTTGATGTGAGGAAGCAGAATTTTGACGTATGCTTTGTGGCAGCGGTTCAAGAGAGAGAGCAAATAGCAAAGGGGATGCGGGACAACCTTGTTCACATCCTGGTTGTATGATAAATAGATTAGAATGGGTAGTGCCTGTAGATATACATCCTGGTTGTATGATAAATGGATTAGAATGGGTAGTACAAGTAGATATAACAGAAGAAAGATTCACATACATGGTGCAAATCATTTGTATAATTCCTGCCCCAAAACCAAAATGTTCAAGAACAAGCCATAAATATTCCCACTCTAAGCGGTCAAAGGCTTTCTCTGCATCTAATGATAACTCAGCACACGGGGTATCCAGATTGGAAGCCTCAGCAACCACATGAAACATGCAGTTTATGTTATCGGCTGCCTGACGACCCTTAATTAACCCTGTTTGTTCAGGATGTATGAACTTGTTCATAATGTTCTCTAGGCACATGGCTAGAACTTTGACATACATCTTCATTTCTGTTCAGATTAAACTGATTGGCTGAAAATTTTCACTATTTGTGAGGTCTTTTCCTTTCTTAGGGGTTAGGGATATAATAGCTGTATTGATGTCTCTGTGGAATTGTCCTTTTTCAATAGCAGTATTAAGCGATTCAAGAATAACTGGTCCTAGGTCATCCCAAAAGTTGAGAACGAGTTCAGGAGGTATTCCATCAATACCAGGCCCTTTATCTTTCTTCATATTTAAAAGAGCAGCTTTCAGTTCAGATAAAGTGGTAGGTTCCTCTAATACAACTGTTTCTTCTTTAGAGAGTCTGGGCAACGTAAGGTTCTCCGGGAACTGCAGGCAAGCAGAAGTATCAAAGCTGTATGAGGAACTGAATGAATCGGAATAATATGCTCTAAAAGTTGTATTTATTTCTGTAGGATCAGATATCAGTCTGATCAACTGTATTGATGATCTTGTTTCAGCATGTTTAACTTCTTATGGCTGCAAGGGGCAGCATTGAGTAACCTGGAAAGAGGTGGCCATTTCAAACGGCCTCCTACTCAATTCTTGCTCGTACTATATGCATATTATCATTACTATTGGATAGAAAACACTCTCTAGTTTCTTAAACCGTTTGAATTATTTCTCTAAGTGAACCAGAACTCTTTCTGCAGCCCAATTCCTATCCGGAAGTGAGATTTCCAAAAGCGAGGTCTTTTTTCAAGAGCTTGTCTATAAAAGGGCATGTCACTTGGGACTATAGAAACACGTCATACACCTTCCCTTGGGTGTCATGCGGAAGTGAGAGCAGAAATGACTTGAATATCTCGTTCTGGGATTGAATACATCCTCTTGGAGTGAGAGGTCCGCCATTATTATTTTTTTCGAAGGCGCGAAGTTGGACCTGGAATTGCCTCCTGGAAAACCGTCGTTATAGGTGAATATGATCTCCGGCTTCGATTTTATTTGATACATGTCACAATATCATCCTAAAGTATGTTTTTTCAATATAGTTTAATTATATTATTGAAATTTATTCGGGACTTTAGACGTGATGCGTTGGAAGAATTTGTTCAAGAAGGAGAGGTTAGCGCCGCATGGCCAGTGTGCTTGTTAATTCAAGAGGGAAATAGTTCGTTCTGGATCCAAACAAAGACGGTTCTGGACAATGGACCCCTTTACAACATTCTGATGGAAGATCAACAAAGATAAGGACCCAATTTGGGATGCTATTTCATATATCTGTCGAACTGTGCTATCGCTACCAATTACTTGGAATCAATGCTGTTGTGTGTTAGCTATTGCAGTAAGCTAATATAACGATATATTGTGTTTTCGCTGTAAAACACTTAAAAAATCAATGTAAAACTGATTTATAGCTCAAATATGCACATTTTTCGAACAAAACATAGATTTATTGTGTAACATGTTATAGGACTGTCATCTGAGGAAGTTGTTTCTAGGTTTGTTTGGTTGGATCTTGGTTAGTTAGGTTGGCTTTGTGCATGCTACCTGTGCTGTGAAAAATGTCTGTCATCTTTTGTATTTGGTGGTGAACTAACATAAATATACGTGGTGTTTTTGCTGTAAAACATTTTAAAAATCGGACATGTTAGCTGGATTCACAAGATGTTTATCTTTCAAATGCTGTATTGGACTTGTTAATGTGTGAAAGTTAAATATTTAAAAAAAATTGATTTTGAATTTCGCGCCCTGCAATTGAGCTGGATGTTGTCATAAGTGTACCGGTGTCGGGCCAGCCAGCCTAACAGGTTTTAAACTGCATACTGCTACCTAGACTGTGTTGTTTGAACAGGCCTACTCCCATGAAAATAGTTTTTCTGTCCCACCTATCTAGATATGAATGTCAAAAAGTGATAAAACAGCTTGCAGGCCCAGTCTGTAGTTCCACCAACAGCTGAACCTGACACTGTTTGACTAATAACTCTTTATTTTCTGTCAGAACCATAGACTTAGATAGACCACATCATTATTGTATCTGTCCCATTATAGTGTCTGTGAGAGCACAGGCAGTGCCATTGAGGCCATCTCCATTTTGAAGTTCTACTACTTTTACTGGTAAACCAACTGACACGGTGCAAACTGCCTCCTAGACTGTGTTGTTTGAACAGGTTCCAAGACAAGGTTGGCGATTTACTGCCACCTGCTGTAATGTAATGTTTCCTCATGAGTATAATTCATTGGCTGATCCCTCCTGATGACCTGGATGAATTATGTGATCATTCCTTAACCCATAGGAAGTCCCACCCTGTTGACTACTTCAAAATTGGGAAGCCCTCAATGGCAATGTCCATGTAAAAACGGATATATCCATCTGAGGCCTCAGTAACTTTTATTGGTCTGAACTGAACTTCAGCATGAAGTTTGGCACAAGGCCCACCCCATAGATTAGGGCCGAATGAATGTATTTAAATTGACTGATTTCCTTATATGAACTGTACCTCAGTAAAATTGTTGAAATTGTTGCATGCTGCATTTATGTTTGTGTTCAGTATAGAATAGCAGCACACTGGTATTGAATGAAAACACTTACATGTAACTAAATACTATGCTCAATTACAGGCCTTCCACAGATTTAGGTCAGCTATTTCCTTCTATGTATAATAGTATTATTGTGTTGCGTTAACAATTTCATCATCTGTCCTGAGGAAGGGTATTTCCATAGAGCAGGTGCTTTGCATTGGCAGCTGATGCTTCAGTGCTCTGGGAGTGTTTATAGATTTTTATACATCATGACTGACACTTTAGGATTGCAGTGTTATCATCGGTGGGTCCAGTCTGTTGTCTTCTCAGAGCCACAGATGATGATGAAGATGATGAAGATGATCTCACTGATTCCACTGCTGATCACAGTGGGGTTCCTGACTCAGGGTGAGAAAGTCTCAGCATCTCTCTCTACTGGTTCTAAGAGGTTTGAATGGGAAAGTCTTCTCTCTGAGCTGTTGCTTCAGACAAGATCTGTAAAGAGACAGAGAAGCTTTGAGAATATTTTAAGATAGTTTGAGAAACCTATGCTACTGTTTGTTCGTGTGTGGTGTTTACAATGATTTTGATTTTGATTACTATGATTGGTGTCCTTATTTCCCACTTTTTCCATTTCAGTGTCATCTGCAAATCATTTCCTGAATCATGCTGAAAAAACGAAATCTGTTAGTCTGGGAAAAGACTGTGTCTCTCAGTGCTACAGGAGGTTCAGGTATTGATGATGACATGAGCTGGTACCTGCTGAATCCTGGACAGGCTCCTAAACTCCTCATCTATAAAGTAAAAACCCTTCAGTCTGGAACACCATCTAGATTCAGTGGCAGTAGATCAGGTGCTGAGTACACTCTTACAATCACTGATGTCCCTGAGTACACTCTTACAATCACTGATGTCCAAGCTGAAGATGCAAGAGATTACAATGGTATGGGTGTATATGGTGGACCAGTGTTCACACAGTGATTTAGAATCATACAAAAACCTCCCTCAGTCAGACTGCACAGAGACTTTAATGCTGCAGCTGGGACCTACTGCAGGTACTGAGGAGCAACAGACATTAAACACTGGTTCACTGAACACAGACTTAAGCTCCTCACACAGCGTTAGACAGTCCCACACCAGGACAATGTTACTCTGGTTACTCATGACAGGACCATAGTTCACCCAACCACCTCCTTTACACAACCATAACCCTTACATCACATCCATATAGAAACCACAACTTCACAACCAAACCATTGACCTTCAGCTCTGGAATGTTCAGATAGAAATTAATTATCTGTCAAAAAGAACATGGAGTGTTAGCTCTATTCATTCTATTTCTATCTGTAACGATCAACATGCTTTTCCTCACTGAATGCAGCCCTGATTTGCATGGTCATGGTGGGATGGTTTTGCTTCTCCCAGAATAGAGCAGAAAGAGACAGAGAGAGAGACTGAGCATGAAACAGCAGACCGCACATACAACAAACAGTCACTACAGGACAGATGACATATCTTACTCTCATTTAGAGGAGGAATACAGTTATGACTAAAATTACAAACATCTGTAACTACGTTTTCATTTGTTGTCACAATAAATACATTTGTCATGATGTTATTTTCCAAATCCAACTTTATTAGAACTGAGACAGATAGCAACATCACAGTAACAGTAACACATAGAAGAGACACATTGAAGTCTCCTGTACTCTATACAATACACATTACTACCCAGACTGTGGTCTCCCCAGCAGTACTAGAGTTTACTCAGTACACTACTCTAACACTCTAACACACTACTACTGCTCCAACCAGGCCCCAGACCAGACCAGAGCCTCGTCTACTCCTGCTTCCCCAGACAGAGCTCCTGTTGTGGGCCTCCTCTACTAGGCCCTAGACCAGACACTGGCTCCTGCGAAGAGGGGAGGCCTGGGTGTGTTGGAAGTGGGAGACCCTGCAGGTGTAGAGCTCTCCCTGCTCCCAGCCTGACTTGCTCAGGGTCAGGGTGCTGCTGCGTCTGTAAAGGCCTTCCTTCTCTTCTTCTGGACTGGTCACAACCCCCTGGCTCACCTCCAGCCCGTCCACCTCCCAGCTCACCAGCGCCCCCTGAGGGGAGTAGTCAGTCAGCAGGCAGGCCAGTGAGGCAGAGCCCCCAGAGAGCTGCTCAGAGGAGGGGGGGAGCAGAGACACTGTGGGACTAACAGTAGGACCAGCTGGAGAGGAGAGAACGTTTTAATGTTACATTCCAGAGGAGAGAGAAATAGAGTGTTCAATAAAATACATAACTTATTAAGGTTCACAGAGAACACAACACCTCACAACTCAACAACAATTACATAAATGCACAATAAAGTAAATCGCTGTTGCTGATTTTTTATTTAGCCATGTATTTTCACAGACTGTAAAATATCTTTGCTGTAAAAGGGACAAGGACCCAGTTCATCAAGTGATCTTATCGCCCAATATCACTTCTAAATGCAGATATTAAGTAACTTTATACTCTGCTGATCAAACAACAACAAAACAGCCAACCCCACCAGTGTTTTTGGTAAACAGCTGAGGGATGGAGCTGGAGAACTGTTACCTCTCTCCAATTCATAGACAGAGCTATGGATGCAAGGACTGACCATCCATAAACTACAAATTATAATTTCAACCATGTTTTGAGGCTATATAGTGTTTGTTTAAAATTACATTGTTCACAAACAATTTAGTAAAACATGATTCTATTTTACTTTCTGATAAGAGTATGGCAGTTGAACTAAGCTCATGAGGCAAGTAAAATCAATGGGTATATGTAATTCATTTCAAAGGCCCAAATGTATGTAGCAATCGCAGATTGCCCATTTAAAGTCGGTCCAGTTTACAATAATATCAGACAATAAAAGGGACCAGAACATTTTCTGTTATACAAAAAACATTATCTGTGCAATTCACGTGTCATAACAGTGAACTAAACCTGATTAAAGCTCTTTAAATAAAAAATGTGTTTCTTTTGTATAACTTGTTCAAAGACAGGTTGCTTGACTGCACAACTGAAAGTCTCCCACAGAAGGTAGCTAACATTTTGCGTTCTAAACCCTCCATTCTAAAATAAATACTAATATTGGGGTTTCCTTTAGAAAGTTTGAGTCTTAAAATGTCTGGTGTTCAGTATTTCTATTTTCTGTAGTGTTTTGTAAGTAGTAAAGGAAAAACACTTACTTTTCAGCAGCAGTTTGGTCCCTCCACCGAACGTGTACCACAGTGATACAGTCTAGTTAAGACGCCGTACAAAAACCTCCTTCACACAAGAGTGAGCTCACCCTGCACTAACAGAACCACTCATATAGCTCCACACAGCTTTGTAGAGCTTTACTATACTCATAAAGCATTACACATCTCTACATACAATTACACTATCAGTATTTGACACCCTTGATATAGGAAATATTATAGCAAGTAATATTCATTTGAAATTATTACATTTGCATTACATTTGAGTCATTTAGCAGCATCTCTGTGCATTCATCTTAAGATAGCTAGGTCAGTCCCTGGATGGGAGACCAGATGCTGCTGGAAGGGGTGTTGGAGGGCCAGTAGGAGGCACTCTTTCCTCTGGTCTAAAGAAATATCCCAATGCCCCAGGGCAGTGATTGGGGACACTGCCCTGTGTAGGGTGCCGTCTTTCGGATGGGACGTTAAACGGGTGTCCTGACTCTCTAAGGTCATTAAAGATCCCATGGCACTTATCGTAAGAGTAGGGGTGTTAACCCCGGTGTCCTGGCTAAATTCCCAATCTGGCCCTCAAACCATCACGATCACCTAATAATCCCCAGTTTACAATTGGCTCATTCATCCCCCTCCTCTCCCCTGTAACTATTCCCCAGGTCGTTGCTGCAAATGAGAACGTGTTCTCAGTCAACTTACCTGGTAAAATAACGGATAAAAAAAAAAAAAAAAAAAAAGGTGGGACAACCACAATAATTAAGAACTTTATGTACCTATATAGCATACTCTGATTAATGAAGTCTCTGATTTGAATCTCTTTAAAGTCTCTTCACCCAAACTCACTTCAAAATGTTTTTTCATCCAATGATGTCATATGTTATCATATTGCATATGGGCAGAGTGAAACATTGTAATTTACAACAAATATCAATATTGACAATTGATCTATTTTACTGTCAACAAACGAAATATAAAGCAATTCACATGATTATTATTTTCAGTTTATTACTGTCCTGAGGTAGGGTAAACTCAGCAAACAAAATAAACATCCTCTCACTGTCAACTGTGTTTATTTTCAGCAAAATTAACATGTGTAAATATTTGTATAAACATAACAAGATTCAACAACTGAGACAAAAACTGAACAAGTTCCACAGACGTGATTAACAGAAAGATAATAATGTGTCCCTGAACAAAAGGGGGGTCAAAATCAAAAGTTACAGTCAGTATCTGGTGTGGCCACCAGCTGCATTAAGTACTGCAGTGCATCTCCTCCTCATGGACTGCACCAGATTTGACAGTTCTTGCTGTGAGATGTTACCCCACTCTTCCACCAAGGCACCTGCAAGTTCCAGGACATTTCTGGGGGGAATGGCCCAAGCCCTCACCCTCCGATCCAACAGGTCCCAGACGTGCTCAATGGGATTGAGATCCGGGCTCTTCGCTGGCCATGAAAAAGGGATGTTTCTTTATTTGCTGAGTTTATTTCCATAGAGAAGGTGCTTTGCATTGGCAGCTCATGCTTCAGTGCTCTGGGAGTGTTTATAGCCCTGTGAGTTTCAGACTGCAGGACTGAGATCTGTCCTTCAACAAAACAGAAACCACGATAACCATGACTCTGATCACCATCTTCATCTGGACACTGGTCTGCTGCTGCCTCAAAGGTCTGTTATTTTCTAACTCTTACAATGGAAAAATACATTGTTGAGTAGCTTGTATAATCATTGAAATGGATCTCAAATAATAAATGTCCCTGCATAAAATATTAAATATTATAAATTCTCTTATTTATACTCTTGATCAATTAATATTTTTCCTCTTCAGGATCCAGAGGTCAGGTGACTGTGACTCAGCCTCCTGTAGTGACATTTTCTACAGGAGACCCTGTCACTCTGACCTGTTCAACCAACCCTAAAGTGTACAAATGGGATGGTGGAGAGGAGGGTGCATTCTGGTATCAACAGAGACCTGGAGAGGCTCCCAAACTCCTGATAAGATACGTAAAGACACTGCTATATGGGATTCCTGCTAGATTCAGTGGCAGTGGGTCTGAGAGCGACTTCACTCTCACCATCAGTGGAGCCCAGGCTGAAGATGCAGCAGTTTACTACTGTAAGAGTTTTCACTATCCCAATAGTAAACGTGTGTTCACACAGTGATTTAGAGCCGTACAAAAACCTCCTCCTTGAAAAGACACACATCATTGGTCCACTGGACACAAAACTAAGGGTCTTGTTATATGACATCACCAAGTACAACCACTTTACTAACTCAGAAATAATGGTTACAAACTAGTTTCATAACCCTCCTAACATCCCATGTCTACAAATATCCTCCTGATCAGAAAGATACAGGTGAAATAGTCCCATTGAGGATGAATAATCCATATCATGTCAACATTTTATCATGTGTGAAGCAAAAATGGTTGTATGCCTCAATGCTTGGTTGACCAACCAGACACACACAGCTGGCCAACACATCCGTGGAGCAGTATTGGGTGTGTAAGTGCATGACTGTGTGTGACAGAGAGAGAGCCCTGTGAAACAGAAACTTAGATTTCCATGTCCCCTCTCCCAGAATAGAACAGTACACTCCCCAGATGTTCCCCCATCCTGACACGACACCAGCGCTAGACCAGAGGAGGTCAAAGATCAAAGTCAGAGGTTAGATGTCAATCACAGGTCATTTTATAGGTCACTGCACTGATCTTGTGTGGTGTGCACAGGAAGAGGTTGGACACAGGTCGTCAGCCAGACTGGTAAAGGTCAAAGATTAAAAAGGTCAGATGTCAGTTCCCCAGGGAAGAAAATCAGTCCAACCACAACATGCCACCAAACTGCCTGTCACTGTCAGCTTTTTGTTTTCTTGACAAAGAGACTAGTTGACAGGAGCACCATTTTCTGAGGTCATTCAAGTAGTACCCCTAAAATGGCATGAGGAAGTATTAGATAACTAGTGATCTACATCTGAAGATTCATCATGATTTCATCAGGAATCAGCACTGAGCCAGTTTCATTGAGAATTTATCAGGAATCAGCGCCAGATGGAAGTCCTTTATCCCAGTCCCAGCCTCTATGCCAGAAAGTTTAGGGCATTACAGCACATTACCATTCCTTAAATCACTGGAGTCTAAAGCCTTGTATTTTCCCTGTGTCCCGTAGCTAGGAGATCTTTCACAACGTTACTTTCATTCAGAAAAGCTTCATAGTGGTTATGAAGATGGACAAACATTATTGTCGTCGCGTCATGTTGAGCTTGTTGATTTTCGGCTGTGTAGCCTACACAAACACAAATTAACCAAAATGTTATCGTCAAGTAAATGAGCGACAAAACAAGTGTGAAACAAGCGTCACTACATACCCAGGTTCGATCCCAGGCTGTGTCACAACCGACCGGGAGTCCCATAGGGCGGCGCACAATTGGCCAAGTGTCTTCTGGGTTAGGGGAGGGTTTGGCCAAATCTCTGTTGGTGTTCTGACAAGTGCCAATCAGAGTCAACACAAAGAAACATCCCTATTGGATCTAATGGCAGTATTTTATCGAAGTACAGAGATAACATCGTTGACTTTTCCCCAGAATGCAACCACCCCCGGGCATTTCCACAGCACATGCTGAAAAGTACCAAGGTCCCCTTTGGTGCAGAACTCAGATAATGGTGATGGACTAATACCCATGTGAAGTCTTTTTTGAGGTGTTAGATCGGTTCTATGGAAAAAAAAAAAATATGAATTGGTGATTGGGGTTTCTAGATGATCCAAATATATTTTTCCATACTGTCTCCCAATTCATTTGTCTGTCAGCAAGTATAAAATCATTTTCCAATACAGTGGATAGACATAATGGCTTTTGGCTGCAAGAATTAATTGACTATAGATATCAGAAACAACTCCTTTTGAGGGGCGCCTGTCCGTTGGAAGTTTGACCAATGGGTGTACTGCTAGTTCTGCTCCCCAGGGGACCCCATAGGCTGGGTGGATAGGCGGAGTTGAAGGTAAAGACAAAATGATGAGCCTGGGACATTAAAACACTGGTGGATTTTCTGGAAACTGAGGAGTCCATTCACATTGAATATGTCTTTGAAAGTATAAACACCCTTCTTAGACCAAGAATCTGATATAAATGGGAATTCTTAGTGTGTAAGAAACATTTAAGATTAGATCTCATATTCTTCTCTGTAGCTTTCCACACATTTACTGAGTATGCTATAATGGGTCCAAACAATAATTCCACCTGATGCTTTTGTTGTCTGATGTTGTATAATTAATCTGTGGTCACTGTGGTATAAATTATTGGAGACAGGTGCAGGAATATGTAACAGGGGATTTTAATACTCCACCCAAAAATACAACATGCCATGAAAAGGCACGGGGACGAAGCCCAAAACAAACACATATACAAAAACCCAGGGATGTAACCCAAACAGAAGAGCGAGTTTAAACCTTTTATAAATACAGGGGAAGAGACCCGTGATAACAATACACGGGATGAGACCCGTAATAACGAGTGCACAATACACGCAGCACGAAAGAATAAACAAAGCACAGGTACTCACAAGACCAACAGACATGGGAACAATAACCCACAAGACAATGGTGAACAGAGGGCACATATATACAATTACTAATCAGGGGAATTGGAATCAGGTGTGCGTAATGAGACAGTTCAGTGATGCCTAGAGGCCGGTGACGTAGACCTCCGGAGCTGCTGCACAGAATGAGCAGCAGTACCGGGGGAATCCGTGACAGTCTCCTTCTCCCCCAAATTAACTTCTTTATGACAGAGTCAAGTTTAGACCAATAGTCTATAGGAGGAAGCAGTGGTAACATGGAACTCATAAAATTGATACGAGGGAGGACATTCATTTTAATCATTGAGATTCTAGCATGCAAAGAAGTGGCCATAGCAGACCATCTTTTTATGGCTTTTTTGATATTCTCAATGGTTTCTAAGCAGTTCTTCCTGAATGTAGTGTCAATAGATTGGGATATGGTAATGCCTAAGTAGGTGGTTTGTTTCTTCCCTGGAATCATGGGTGGTAGTTGAACACTTCCCATAGCTGAGTTAAGAGGTAGTGGAGCTGATTTAGACCAGTTGATCTTGTAACCAGACCATGTTTAATGTTTAATGGTGTGAAAATAGACATTATTGGCTGGAGGGATTTTTGAGCAGGTGTAACATAGAGCAGCAGTGAGTCATCTGAATACAGAGAAATTACTTGTTCAGTTTATTTGGTTTTTATGTGTGAGGAAGCAGCATTTTCACGTATGCTTTGTGGCAGCGGTTCAAGAGAGAGAGCAAATGTCACGTTCCTGACCTATTTCTGTTAGTTTGTTGTATGTGTTAGTTGGTCAGGACGTGAGTTTGGGTGGGCATTCTATGTTTTCTGTTTCTATGTTGGTTTAAGGGTTGCCTGGTATGGCTCTTAATCAGAGGCAGGTGTTTTGCGTTTTCCTCTAATTGAGAGTCATATTTAGGTAGGTTGTTTCACAGTGTTCGTTGTGGGTGGTTGTCTCCTGTGTCAGTGTTTGTCGCACCATACGGGACTGTTCGGTATGTTTGTACATCGTCATTTTTGTGTAGTCTATTTTCCCTGTTCGTGCGTTCCTCGTGATTTATTGTAAGTTCGTATGTCTAGGTTTGTCTACACATTCGTTTTGTTATTTTGTTAGTTAATTCAAGTCTAGTTCGTTTTCTGTCTTAGTTATTTTGTCGTGTCTTAATTAAATCATGTCATTTCACAACGCTGCGCCTTGGTTCAATCACTACTCCTCCTCTTCGGATGAAGAGGATTACCGTTACAGCAAATAGCAAAGGGGATGCGGGACAACCTTGTTCACATCCTGGTTGTAAGATAAATGGATTCGAATGGGAAGTACCAGTAGATATACATCCTGGTTGTATGGTAAATGGATTAGAATGGGTAGTACCTGTAGATATACATCCTGGTTCTATGATAAATAGATTAGAATGGGTAGTGCCTGTAGATATACATCCTGGTTGTATGATAAATGGATTAGAATGGGTAGTACCAGTAGATATACATCCTGGTTGTATGATAAATGGATTAGAATGGGTAGTGCCTGTAGATATACATCCTGGTTGTATGATAAATGGATTAGAATGGGTAGTGCCTGTAGATATACATCCTGGTTGTATGATAAATGGATTAGAATGGGTAGTGCCTGTAGATATACATCCTGGTTGTATGATAAATAGATTAGAATGGGTAGTACCAGTAGATATAACAGAAGAAAGATTCACATACATGGTGCAAATCATTTGTATAAATCTTGCCCCAAACAAATGTTCAAGAACAAGCCATACATATTCCCACTCTAAGCGGTCCAAGGCTTTCTCTGTATCTAATGATAACTCAGCACACGGGGTATCCAGATTGGAAGCCTCAGCAACCACAAGAAACATCCCGTTTATGTTATCGGCTGCCTGACGACCTTAATAAACCCTGTTTGTTCAGGATGTATGAACTTGTTCATAATGTTCTCTATGTATGTTCTCTTAATATCAAACATTAATATTAAGGGTTTAGAAATCCGTGGCTTAAAAACGAAGTTGTCATTGTATGCTGATGATTCATGTTTTCTTTCAAAACCACAACTAGAGTCTCTCCACGGCCTCTTGGAGGATCTAGATACCTTTGCTATCCTCTCTGGATTAAAACCAAATTATGATAAATGTACCATATTACGTATTGGATAACTAAATAAAATGCACATTTTACATTGCCATGTAGTTTACCAATTAAATGGTCTGACGGAGATGTGGACATACTCGGTATACAAATCCCAAAAGAAAGAAATGATCTCACTCCAATACATTTTTATAGAAAGTTAGCAAAAATAGATAAGATCTTGCTACCATGGAAAGGAAAATACCTGTCTATTTGTGGAAAAATCCCCCTGATTAACTCTAGTCATATCACAGTTGACCTATTTGCTTATGGTTTTGCCTACACCTAGTGACCTGCTTTTTAAATTATATGAACAAAAAATATTCAATTTTATTTGGAACGGCAAGCCAGATAAAATTAAAAGTGCCTATTTATTTAACGAATATAAATTCGGAGGGCAGACATTATTAAATATTAAAGCATTAGACCTTTCACTAAAGGCATCAGTCATACAAAAGTTATACTTAAATCCAAACTGGTTCTCTAGTCAATTGGTACGAATGTCTCACCCTATGTTCAAGAATGGCCTTTTTCCCCTTATTCAGATTACACCTGCTCACTTTTGGTTGTTTGAAAAGGAAATAATCTCCAAAATATTGTAACGGTTGTCCTCCTCCTCTTCGTCCGAAGAGGAGGAGTGTAGATTGGACCAAAGCGCAGCGTGGAATGTGGACATAATGAAGTTTATTAAAGTAAAGACGAAAACACTTAAACAAACTACAAAATAACAAACGACGTAGACTGACCTGAACAAGAACTTACATAAACACAAAGAACGCATGAAACAGGAACAGACTACCTAAAACGAACGAACAAACCGAAACAGTCCCGTGTGGTGCACAGACACAAACACTGAAGACAATCACCCACAAACAAAACAGTGTGAACAGCCTACCTTTATATGGTTCTCAATCAGAGGAAACGTCAAACACCTGTCCCTGATTGAGAACCATATAAGGCTAATTACCAATGACCTAAACATAGAAACACAAAACATAGAATGCCCAACTCACACCCTGACCAACTAAACACATACAAAAATAACAGAAAACAGGTCAGGAACGTGACAAATATCTTTATTTTTTAAACAAGCCTTTGAAAGTTGGTTGCAATTTCCGTTTAATCCACCTGAAAGGACGGAACAAATAGTACAACAAATATTGTGTTTAAATTCAAATATAGTAATTGATTTAAAAAAAAACTGTATTTATCGAAGAAATTTAAAATTAAAAAAAGGTATAATTTTAGTGAATGATATCATAAATAGGACTGGTGGAGTTATGTCACACATGCAGCTAACACAGACATATGGAAATGTCTGCTCTACCCAAAATTACAACCAACTAATTGCAGCATTACCACAAAAATGGAAGAGGCAAGTAGAAAGTGAAAAAAGTAAGGATCTTGTATGTCGGCCCTGTATTAAACAACATAAATGGTTAAAGAAAAGTGTGATAAATAAAAACATACACCAATTTCATTTAAGGACCAAAAAACTGACAGCTGTGCCATATAAATTGCAGAATAGTTGGGAAGAGATATTTGATGTACCCATTCCATGGCACATGGTTTATGAATTGATACGCAAAAAAACGCCGGATTCAAAACTTCAAATTTTTCAATTTAAATTACTGTACAAAATTATTGCAACCAATAGAATGTTATATATATGGGGGATACAATCTTTCCAGCTCTGCAGATTCTGCTGTGAGGAGGCAGAGTCATTAGATCATTTATTTTGGTATTGTCCATATGTAGCTCGTTTTTGGTCACAGGTCCAGGAATGGCTGAAGAATTGCAACATTTGCCTAGAACTAACGCTACAGATAGCAATACTGGGGGATTTGAAAAGCCATAGTCAATCAATCAATAATATAATAATTATTTTAGCAAAAACTTTTATTTTTAATTTACAATCTGTAGAAGCTATGAGAATAGGAAGGTTCAAATATTTTGTGAAGCATCACAGCACAGTTGAAAAGTATATGGCAAATAAAAATCCGAAATGGATGATGTTGGAAGATAGATGGGAAGGGTTGAGAGGAGCTGAAGGGTGGGACTAATAACAAGATAAACAATGTAGGGCATACGGGATCTGTGAAATGTGTATAGGTTCGGAGCTTTTGTGAAATAGCACAGTTACAAGTGGAAATCAAACTGGATGGACATCAGAAATAGAGGAAGGACTAAGAACAAACAAGAGAGAAATATTGTAAAGTAGACTGTGTCTGTAAAAGATGTGTATAAGATGTGTAAATTGAAGGTAAAAGCAGAAGTGTTTATTAGTATACTCCAATTGGAGGATTGGTGGTAGGATTTGCGGGGAATAATAATAAAGGTATATTCTTTAAAAAAGTATGTATGTCTATATAGGTATGTGTATGTATATATGTGTATATGTATGCGTACGTGTATGGATATATATATTTACCCCAAAAAATATGGGGGATTGGAAATGATGCAGACAATTACATTGGAAGCAACATTCATTCCGCAATATTAAGCTGATCCACCCCTAAAAAAAATAATAATAAATAAATAAATAAAATAAATAATGTTCTCTAGGCACATGGCTAGAACTTTGACATACATCTTCATTTCTGTTCAGATTAAGATGATTGGATGAAAATGTTCACAGTTTGTGAGGTCTTTTCCTTTCTTAGGGGTTATGGATATAATAGCTGTATTGATGTCTCTGCGGAATTGTCCTTTTTCAATAGCAATATTAAGCGATTCAAGAATAACTGGTCCTAGATCATCCCAAAAGTTGAGAATGAGTTCAGGAGGTATTCTATCAATACCAGGCCCTTTATCTTTCTTCATATTTAAAAGAGCAGCTTTCAGTTCAGATAAAGTGGTAGGTTCCTCTAATACAACTGTATCTTCTTTAGAGAGTCTGGGCAACGTAAGGTTCTCCCGGAACTGCCAACAAGCAGAAGTATCAAAGCTGTATGAGGAACTGAATGAATCTGAATAATATGCTCTAAAAGTTGTATTTATTTCTGTAGGATCAGATATCAGTCTGATCAACTGTATTGATGATCTTGTTTCAGCATGTTTAAACTGCAGTGCCAGTAAGTAGCTAGGATTCTCGCTTGAAAATAGTATTTTTGTCGCACCTATCTAGATATGAATGTCAAAAAGTGATAAAACAGCTTGCAGACCCAGTCTGTAATTCCACCATCAGCTGAACCTGATACTGTTTGACTAATAACTCTTTATTTTCTTTCTGAACCATAGACATACAATAATGATGTGTTCTCTGTCCCATTACGGTGTCTGTGAGAGCACAGGCAGTGCCATTGAGGCCATCTCCATTTTGAAGTAGTCCATTTTCTTCTTCTACTACTTTTACTGGTAAACCAACTGACAGGGTGCAAACTGTCACCTAGACTGTGTTGTTTGAACAGCTATAGAGCCAAGGTTGGCGATTTACTGCCACCTGCTGTAATGTAATGTTTCCTCGTGCGTATAATTCAATGGCTGATCTCTCCTGATGACCTGGATGGAATTATGTGATAATTCCTTAACCCATAGGAAGTACCACTCAGTTGACTACTTGAAAATGGTGGATTACCTCAAAGGCAATGTCCATGCAAAACAGTTATATCCATCTTTGGCCTCGATCATTCTTAATGGCCTGAACTGAACTTCAGCATGATGCCATTTTAGCAAAAAGGCTAGAATAGCCAGTATATAATAGCAAAACACTAGTATTGAATTAATACACTTACATGTAACCAAATGCTGTGGTCAATTACAGGCCTTCCCACAGATTTAGGTCAGCTATTTCCTCCATGTTTAAGATGATTGTGTTTATGTCATTGCATGAACAGTTTCATCATCTGTCCTGAGGAAGGGTATTTCCATAGAGGAGGTGATTTGCATTGGCAGCTCAGGCTTCAGTGCTCTGAGAGTGTTTATAGCCCTGTGAGTTTCAGACTGCAGGACTGAGATCTGTCCTGACACTTTAAGACTGCAGTGTTATCATTGTTGTGTCCAGTCTGTTGTCTTCTCAGAGCCACAGATGATGATGAACATGATGAAGATGATCTCACTGATTCCACTGCTGATCACAGTGGGGTTCCTGACTCAGGGTGAGAAACTCTCAGCAACTCTCCCTGTGGTCGACTGGTTTTAACAGGTTTTAATGGGCTTGTACATGTTTGGACATCGAAAATGTTTTCAATGCCTTTTATGTGGATTTTGAAGACAACTCAAAGCTAATTTCCCCGTTTCAATTTCAGAGTCATCTGCACAACGTGTTCTGAATCAAGCTGATGAATCAAAGTCTGTTCGTCTGGGAGAGAGTGTGTCTATCAAAGCTGTTGCAAGTTCAACTGGTATTGATGATGACATGAGCTGGTACCTGCAGAAACCTGGACAGGCTCCTAAACTCCTCATCTATAAAGTAAAAACCTTTCAGTCTGGAACACCATCTAGATTCAGTGGCAGTAGATCAGGTACTGAGTACACTCTTACAATCACTGATGTCCAAGCTGAAGATGCAGGAGATTACTATGGTATGGGTGTATATGGCGCCCCAGAGCGTTTCACACAGTGATTTAGAGTCGTACAAAAACCTCCCTCAGTCAGACTGCACAGAGACTGTACTGCTGCAGCTGGGAACTACTGCAGGTGTTGAGGAGCAACAGACTATGACATGAAACACTGGTTCGCTGAACACACAACTCAGATCCTGGTTATATGACATCACCAAGCATAAATAACCACTATTTTACCACCATACAAAACATCTGTTTAAAACTCAAAAATTATTCTCAAACACACCACATAGTTTAGTCATGATCAAAACCAACAACTATATCCTTTAACCCCCTTCCATGTCTATAACGGTCAGATGATGTGGTTCTGCTCCTGTCCCCAGGTATTCACTGTCCCAAGGGGTTCTACACACTACCCACCCTCACTCACCCCCTACCAACCTTCTAATGTCCATTTTGTTACAGAGCAGTTTAGGCCAATTTTAACAACCACAAGTCCTCAGATGTTCACCCATCCTTAACACGACACCAGACCTAAACCAGAGGAGGTTGGCCAGTGGACATCAGACACACTGGTAGAGGTCAAAGATAAAGTCTGAGGTCCGATGTAAGTCACAGGTCATTTCATACGTCAGTTTACTAGTATTGTGGTGTGGTGTGGAAAGGGTTGGGCACCGGAAGTCAGCCAGAGTGGTTGAGTTCAAAGGTCCGAAGGTCAGAGGCAGTGACGTATCACAGTCTGGCAGGCCCTCGTCAAGAGGGGGTGGAGCTACCTTCCTACAATTCTACATATTTTGCCATGGGGCAAAGAGAAAAATGTGCAGTTTTATTGGTTTTCTCATGCTATTCTACACATTGTGCCATGAGGAAGAGAGCAAATGTTGCTGTTTTAAAGCTAATTTAAAGCCAATTCTACACATACAGTGCCACACAAAAGTATTCAGACCCCTTGGATTTGCTCCTGTCAGTCGTTCTGGATCAGAGCATCTGCTAAATGACTAAAATTGAAATGTATGTATAGGGACAGAGGAAGGGTTAATCATGAAAAATGATGTCAACCCCTATTACTTCACACAGCGTGAGTCCATGTATCTTTATTATGTGATTTGTTAAGCCACATTTTACTCCTGAACTAATTTAGGCTTTCCTAAACAAAGGGGCTGTATAGTTATGCATCAATTATATTTTAGTGCAGGGCACTGTATTGCCATGTGGCAGAGAGAAATATGTGCAGTTTTATAGGTCATTTCCTGCTATTCTACACATTTTGCAATAAGGCTGGAATAATGTTTGATTTATTAAATCTAGTTTCCTGCAATCCTACACATATTTCCATGGGGCAGAGAAAAACATTTGCAGTTTCTAAACATTTTTGCCACGTGTTGTGATGTGTTTATATCCTATCTGAGGAGGGTGGGGTGACCATAGAGCTTGGTTCAAAAATATAATTGTTAAGACAAGAGGATTCTAATATCCCATAACTCCTTGCAATTCATGGGACCAGCGTTGCTAGTTAGCAACGGCGCTAGCAGTTTTCAATGGAGCTGGTCGCATGAATTAGTTTATGCTTCCACATGGAATTACTTCATTGTCTTAAACTTCCCATATTCAACCTAACCATAGAGATCCTATTAAATTACTAGAGGGGCTATGTCATTTACCCTCAAAGTTCCACAATGGGATGAAAATGGCAGCCATTGTTGTCAGGGAGAAATCAAAACCATTCTAATTGGAATGAATGATAGTAGAGGCATAATCTGGTTTTAATTATGCAGGAAAATACAAGTAAGGAATGTGATGTATCAGAAATTGTGTAATAGAATTTCTGTCAACCTAAAATATTGTCATATCATCATTAATTAATACAGTTAATTCAGTTTTTATACAAATGTTCTACATAAATAGCCTCTAAAGTATATGTAAACAAGACCATAAATGTTGAATTTGTGGTCTTCTTGGAAAGCTGTGCTATTATATGATACAATATCAGTACCTGTCAAGTCCAATCATCAACTGATTTGAGGCATTGTATTGCTATGAATTGATTGCATTTATAAATGGAACGTGGGTATATTGGCAATTAATGTGAACATAAAAAAAAAAACTTTATTTAACTAGGCAAGTCAGTTAAGAACAAATTCTTATGACGACTAAGGAACAATGGGTTAACTGCCTTGTTCAGGGGCAGAACGACAGAGTTTTACCTTGTCAGCTCGGGGATTAATACAGTCATTCCTCTTAAACTGTCTGGCTAGCTAGCTAGTAAACATATAGTGCAGATACATTCAACAAATGTATTATTTTACACAATATCTTAAACACAACTCTGGCAAACCATGATTGACCAACTCCCTGACCAAAATGGCTGACCTTGATCACTTCATAAGAATGTTCATGTCATAGAGAATGATAGAGGCCTCTAGTGGCCAAAATAACATTTTAGTAGTCAAAGTAGTCAACTGGGTGGTAATTCCTGAATGGAATTGCCCATGCTATCACACGCTACAATGGCACGAATATCAAGATGAGTCCTCTATCTGTCTGTATGGTGCATGTCCGTTCACGTGAAACTTCCCAGTCGGAACTCTTAACTGTTGATAACTCTGACAGCAACACCCAATGAAATTCACTTTTTATTACCAGCAGTCAAATTCAGTTAACCATTATGATACTAATATCTGGTGATGTTGATACTGTTCTGTCATTGCACACCTATCTATTTATTTATTTTTAAAAAGCAATAAACAGTTTGCAGGCCCAGTCTGTAATTCTACCAACAGACTGACCCTGCCACTGTTTGACAAATAACTTTTTATGCTCTGTCTGAACTAATCTTCAGCATGATGACATTTTAAAACAAGAGGGCGCCATCAAGCTGAAAATATCAGAGCCATTTATTTACTGTAGATAATAAGGCTCCAGTAAGCATCACCTGTCTCCATTGGTCTCGTCTTGGATCCCGGACATTAACATCAGAGCAACAGAATTCCAGTGGGAGGTTCATCCTGAAATCAAAACAAATTTGGGCTCAGCTTGACATAACACCCATTTGACGTAATATAATGTCTGACACATTTTTCTATTTGGTGGTGAACCTACCCTTTAATACAATATTTGGTTGTCCTCCTATAGTTGACCACTAGATTGGAATGACTCACAACAGCAAAATAATAGTAATATAAGTATCTCTCTCTCTGTTCCTTTCTTTCTCCTTCTGTGTGTCTGTCTGTCTGTCTGTTTTTCTCTCTGTCGCTCTCTCTTTTTCTCTCTGTCTCTCTCTCTCCTTCCCTTTCTCTGTTTCACACACCCAGCAGCCTATAGAGTGCTGTTTTGCATAGTTGTTGAGCCTCCCATGTCTATAATAGTGGTTCTGCTCCTGTCCCCAGATATTCACTGTCCCAAGGGGTTCTACCCACTACCCACCCTCCCTCACCCCCTACCAACCTTCTAATGTTCATTTTGTTACAGCGCAGTTTAGTCTTTAGTTCACAGATATTCACTTCCATTTATTTTAAAATACAAATCAGGGACACCTTGTTTGACATTAATACAAAGTATTTTATTTTCTTAACATCTCCAATCTAAAAGCAAAAGCAATAAAAACACACCTACAGATTTAAAGATGCAGAGTCCCAGATTGATGACCAGAGCTGAAGCTCTAGATAGATATTTAGAATGATAGAATGACAGATAGGTAGGTGTTCTCTGTGTATAGGGTGTCTACTGGGAGCAGTGGTGTGGCTCCAGTGTGTGAGTGACGGGGGCCTGGTCCTTTAGGGTGGCCTCACAGGTGACTGAGCCAGCCTTCCTCCACTGGTCAGTGGGAAGGGTGAGGCTGCTGCTCCAGCTGTAGTGACCGTCCTTCTCCAGGACCTCCAGGCTCTGGCTGCCCTGCAAGGCCCCCCCGGCCCCCAGCCTCCAACCCAGCTTCCAGCCCTCCGGGAAGCCCCTGTTGGCCAGGCACACTAGGGCCACATTCCCCTGGTCCTGCTCCTCACTGGAGGGAAGTAGGACAGTCATGGAGGGACGTACCACACCCACTAGGAGAGAAGATGAGGGGGGAAAGGAGAGATGACATGTAAGGGTTAAACTGGACAGGAAACTTGAAGAACTTTAAACTACTTTAATATGAAGAAACAAATATGTTATTTGTATTGTATAAAATAGTCTGTAAAATGGCAGGTTATCTATAAATATATATTACACACTATTTTACTTCCCTCCAATAACATCTATGAAGCGTGACCACACTTTACAGTCAGGGATGTGTTAAAGTACAATACAGAAAGAAAACTTACATGTTTACAATATAACATGTTTAATAATGCTGCTGAACTGTTTCTGTGTATTTAAAGACATCCAACATCTCAACTTATTATTTTCTATTTGCGGATATTTGGTATATTAAGTGTTTGTAATTGAATGATCATTAGAGTAGGTGGAAACATCACAAATAATCGGAATAAAATAAAATAAACATTCAAATCTATAACTATTTCTCAATAATGACTTTGTGACTTTATAAATGTTCAACTGAATGTATTATACTAATGATAAATCTCTTGTACTTACAGTCAACGATGAGTTTGGTACCGCCACCAAAAGTCCACCACAATGATACAGACTCATTGAACAGCCGTACAAAAACCTCATGCACTTTACACACACCAGTAACTCTCTACAAAACACACATTCAACCCTACCAGATTGTCTGTCAAAAATACTATATATACGTAGGTCATAACTTTCAAATGAATTTACTTTGATGTTTTAGGTTTTTCATTTTAGCTGATTTCACCCCTGACTATAAAATATAAATGTTGGAGAGGTGTAATATCTCTGACAAACTCACTAAGTACAAGAAGGCAGCAATATAGAATAGCAATACAGTATTATTGAATGAAAACACTTACATGTAACTAAATACGATGGTCAAGTGTAACTGACAGTTAGACTTACAGGTTATGTCGTTGTTTTGTGTTTGAATTGTGTAACTGACAGTTAGACTTACAGGTTATGTCGTTGTTTTGTGTTTGAACTGTTTACGTGTCCGCTGTGCGGGGAAATGATAAGACAAGCGGAACTACGTAGCTAATAACTGTTGTTACGGGGATTCTTATTGTAGCAACACACTTTTGGAGGGAAGGCAATCCCGCGCTGTGTTAGCTAAGTTTTCATGTCATCGGGTGTAGTTCATAAAGTTTGAAGCGTATATGTTAGGATGGTAACGTTATAATAATTAAGGATGAAGCGTGAATTCATGCCAGGAATAATAAGTGTGAAGTTTGATTTCCTCCCTTCTGTAATAAGCAGCCAATGAGGTATTTTTCCTTTATTCATGTGTTTAATCTAATACTGTTATAGCGCCGGCTAAACTGTTTATGTATGTAAGCACTTCAGAGTTATACTACGCTAATAAGTCACTCGTAAGATAAGGTTGTAAGAGTGTGCTTAACTGTATTTTTCATTTACTTTATAGTTCTCACGGAAGGTGATAATTCTGACTAAATGTACAGAATAAAGCCGCCAGTTAAAATCAAGGAACGGTTGTGCTCGTGGTTACTAGAGGGGGCTACATCAAGTCCTTCCACAGATTTAGGTCAACTATTCCCTTCCATGTTTAATATTATTATTGTGTTGCTTTAACAGTTTCATCATCTGTCCTGAGGAAGGGTATTTCCATAGAGGAGGTGCTTTGCATTGGCAGCTCATGCTTCAGTGCTCTGGGAGTGTTTATAACCCTGTGAGTTTCAGACTGCAGGACTGAGATCTGTCCTTCAACAAAACAGAAACCACGACAACCATGACTCTGATCACCATCTTCATCTGGACACTGGTCTGCTGCTGCCTCAAAGGTCTGTTGTTTTATAACTCTTACAAAGGAAAAATACATATTGCTGAGTGCCTTGTATAATCATTGAAATGGATCTCAATTAATAAATGTCCCTGCATAAAATGTTATCAAATATAAATTCTCTTATTTATACTCATTGATTAATTTATATTTTTCCTCTTCAGGATCCAGAGGTCAGGTGACTGTGACTCAGCCTCCTGTAGTGACATTTTCTCCAGGAGACCCCGTCACTCTGACCTGTAGAACCAACCCTAAAGTGCGCAAATGGGATAGCGGAAATGAGTGTGCATTCTGGTATCAACAGAGACCTGGAGAGGCTCCTAAACTCCTGATAAAATACGTAAAGACACGGCTAGATGGGATTCCTGCTAGATTCAGTGGCAGTGGGTCTGAGAGCGACTTCACTCTGACCATCAGTGGAGTCCAGGCTGAAGATGCAGCAGTTTACTACTGTAAGAGTTACCACTATCTCAACAGTATAAAAATCTTCACACAGTGATTTAGAGACGTACAAAAACCTCCTGCTCGAAATACACACATCACTGGTCCACTGAACACAGAACTAATGGTCTTGTTATATGACATCACCAAGTACAACCACTTTACTAACTCAGAAATAATGGTTACAAACTAGTTTCATAACCCTCCCAACATCCCATGTCTACAAATATCCTCCTTACCAAAAAGATGCAGGTGAAATAGTCCCATTGAGGATGAATAATCCATATCATGTCAACATATAATCATGTGTGAAGCAAAAATGTTTGTATGCCTCAATGCTTGGTTGACCAACCAGACACACACAGCTGGCAACTTCTGTGTAGCAGTATTGGGTGTGTAAGTGCATGACTGTGTTTGACAGAGAGAGCCCTGTGAAACAGAAACTTAGATTTGCATGGCCCCTCTCACAGAATAGAGAAGTCCCCAGATGTTCCCCCATCCTTAACACGACACCAGCGCTAGACCAGAGGAGGTCAAAGTCAGAGGTTAGATGTCAGTCACAGGTCATTTTATAGGTCACTGCACTAATCTTGTGTGGTGTGCACAGGAAGAGGTTGGACACAGGTCATCAGCCAGACTGGTAAAGGTCAAAGATGAAAAAGTCAGAGGTCAGTTCCTCAGGGAAGAGAGTCAGTTCAACCCCAACATGCCACCAGACTGCCTGTCACTCCATAGTAGTCAGCTTTTTGTTTTCTTGCCAAAGATAATAGTTGACAAGAGCACAATTGTCTAAGGTCAGATTTTACATCCCTAGTGCCCACTAGAATGGCATGAGGAAGTATTAGATAGATAGTGATGTACATCTGAAGAAACATCAGGAATCTTTATTGAGCCAGATTCGTCATGCATTTACAGGGAATCAGCGCTGAGACAGATTCATCATGAATTCAACAGGAACCAACACTGAGCCAGAATCATCATAAATTCATCATGATTCAACACTGAGCCAGATGGACGACCTTCATCCCAGTCTAGAATACCTCCAAGGTCACTGACAGGTCAGCCAGTGGCAAAGGTCAACACTTCCAAAGTCACATGCTCAGACACACATACACACAACCTCCTAATGCCTCCACCAGTACCTGTCCTGTACCACACAGGAGCATCTCCCAGACCTAACCCTGAGTAAACTAGAATGGACATCAGACAGAGGACAACAATAACCTCCGGGTGATATGTCTGACCTAGCAAGGTCATAGGTCAGATATGTAAAAGGTTGCACCTTGCCTCTAAGCCAGTAAGATTAGAGCAGTACAGCACTTTATCATTCCTTATTACTGGAATCTGAAGCGATGTATTTTCTCTGTATCCCAGTTTTCTACACCATCAGCTAGGAGATCTGTCACAACGTTATTTTCATTCAACAAAGCCTCATAGCGGTTATGAACTTGGGCAAACATTATTGTAGTGGCACCATGTTGAACTTGTTCATTTTCAACTGTAGCCTACACAAATCAAACCAAAATGTTATGATCAAATAAACAAGCAATAAAACGTTTTTTTTTTTTAATTGTTTGGTTAAAGTTTGTTGTATTGTTCATGCGTGCCTACAAGCTGCTAGGTGTATATGGTTCCAGGTGAAGAGAAACGAAAGAGCGAGTGGGAGGAGTTTATTGAGGTACAACCAATCAGAAAACTATTTTGTTGACAACTAGTTGAAGCAACAGATGATGACATTCACTTTTTATTACCAGCAGTCAAATTCAGCTAACCATTATGATACTAATATCTGGTGATGTTGATACTGTTCTGTCATTGCACACCTATCTAGATATGAATGTCAAAAAGTGATAAAACAGCTTGCAGGCCCAGTCTGTAGTTCCACCACCAGCTGAACCTGATACTGTTTGACTAGTAACTCTTTATTTTCTGTCAGAACCATAGACTTAGATAGAACACATCATTATTGTATCTGCCCCATTATGGTGTCTGTGAGAGCACAGGCAGTGCCATTGAGGCCATCTCCATTTTGAAGTAGTCCATTTTCTTCTTCTACTACTTTTACTGGTAAACAAGCTGAAAGGGTGCATACTGCCTCCTAGACTGGGTTGTTTGAACAAGTATAAAGCCGATTTAGTTTCCTTATATGAACTGTAACTCAGTAAAATCATTGAAATTGCTGCATGTTGCGTTTATATTTTAGATTAGTATAGAATTGTCAACGACTCCAGTCACCCAAGTCATAGACTGTTCTCTCTGCTACCGCACGGCAATCGGTACCGGAGAGTCAAGTCTAGGTCCAAAAGGCTCCTTAAAACACCTTCTACGCACAAGCCATAAGACTGCTGAATAATTAATCAAATGGCCACCTGGACTATTTGCGTTGACCCCTCCCCCCTTAGCTTTATACACTGCTGCTACTGACAGTTTATTATCTATGCATAGTCACTTTACCCCTACCTACATGTACAAATTACCTCGACTAACCTGTACCCCCGCACACTGACTCAGTACTGAATAAATCCTCATTATTGTTATTTTATTGTAATCATTATTGTTTTATTTGATTGATTTTTTTAACTCCATTTTATTAAAATTGCATTATTGGTTAGGGGCTTGTAAGTAAGCATGTCCCGGTAAGGTCTACCTACACCTGTTGCATTCGGCGCATGTGACAAATAACATTTGATTTTATTTTATTTAAAAGCAATACCCTAGTATTGAATGAAAACACTTACATGTAACTAAATACTATGGTAAATTCCAGGCCTTCCACGGATTTAGGTCAGCTATTTCCTTCCATGTTTAATATTATTATTGTGTTGCATTAACAGTTTCATCATCTGTCCTGAGGAAGGGTATTTCCATAGAGAAGGTGATTTGCATTGGCAGCTCATGCTTCAGTGCTCTGAGAGTGTTTATAGCCCTGTGAGTTTCAGACTGCAGGACTGAGATCTGTCCTGACACTTTAAGACTGCAGTGTTATCAGCATTGGGTACAGTCTGTTCAGTCTTCTCAGAGCCACAAATGATGATGATACCACTGATTCCCCTGCTGACCACTCTGGGGTTCCTGACTCAGGGTGAGAAAGTCTGCTCTCTGACCTTTCTGAACTGCCGTCTTCAGAGAGCATCTGTTAAGAAACAGAGACGTTTTGAGAACAGGCGTTTGAGAAGCCTCTATGATACTGCTTGTACATGGTGCGAGAAAACAGTTATTTTATTTACGATTATTATGACTTATTCTCCACCTCTCATTTCCAGAATCATCTGGGGCTGGAGTTGTGACTCAGTCTCCTACTGCCAAGTCTGTTAGCCTGGGAGAGACTGTGTATCTGAGCTGCACAGCCAGTAAAGGGGTGGATGATGACCTGAGCTGGTACCTGCAGAAACCTGGACAGTCCCCTCAACTCCTCTTCTATAAAATAAGTCAACGTCAGTCTGAAACTCCTGATCATTTCAGTAGCAGTGGATCTGAACCAGATTTTACTCTGACCATCAGTGAAGTCCAGGCTGAAGATGTAGGAGATTACTACTGCATGGGTGTGTACACTGATGGGAGGACACAGTGATTTAGAGTCATACAAAAACCTTCCTCAGTCAGACTGCACAGAGACTGTACTGTTGCAGCTGGGACCTACTACAGGTGTTGAGGAGCAACAGACTATGACATGAAACACTGGTTCACTGAACACAGACTTAAAATCCTCATACAGCGTTAGACAGTCCCACACCGGGACAATGTTACTCTGGTTACTCATGACAGGACCATAGTTCACCCAACCACCTCCTCTACACAACCATAACCCTTACATCACATCCATATAGAAACAACCACTTTACTACCACACCATTGACCTTCAGCTCTGGAATGTTCGGATAGAAATACATTGTGTAGAACAGATATCATTATCTGTCAAAAAGAACATTGAGTGTTAAAGTCTTTAATTTTTTAAATGTTTCGCCTCACTGAATGCAAGCTTGATTTGCATGGTCAGTGTGGGATGGTTTGGCTGCTCCCAGAATAGAGAAGTTCTGTCCCCAAGGGGGTCAGAGAGAGAGAGAGAGAGAGAGAGAGAGAGAGAGAGAGAGAGAGAGAGAGAGAGAGAGAGAGAGAGAGAATGAAACAGCAGAACACACATACAACAACATTCAGTACAAGACAGATGACATGTCTTACTCTCATTTAGAGGAGGAATATAATTATGATAAATACTATGATCTAGCTGTAGTTACATTTACATTTGTTGTCACAGTAAATACATGAGTCAACTAATCCATCATGTTATTTTCAAATCCAACTTTATTAGAACTAAGACAAACAGCAACATCACAGTAACAGTCTGAGTACAGAACACATAGAAGTCTCCTGTACTCTATACAATACACATTACTACCCAGACTGTGGTCTCCCCAGCAGTACTAGAGTTTACTCAGTACACTACTCTAACACACTACTACTGCTCCAACCAGGCCACAGACCAGAGCCTCGTCTACTCCTGCTTCCCCAGACAGAGCTCCTGTTGTGGGCCTCCTCCACTAGGTCCTAGACCAGACACTGGCTCCTGCGAAGAGGGGAGGCCTGGGTGTGTTGGAAGTGGGAGACCCTGCAGGTGTAGAGCTCTCCCTGCTCCCAGCCTGCCTTGCTCAGGGTCAGGGTGCTGCTGCGTCTGTAAAGGCCTTCCTTCTCTTCTTCTGGACTGGTCACAACCCCCTGGCTCACCTCCAGCCCGTCCACCTCCCAGCTCACCAGCGCCCCCTGAGGGGAGTAGTCAGTCAGCAGGCAGGCCAGTGAGGCAGAGCCCCCAGAAAGCTGCTCAGAGGAGGGGGGGAGCAGAGACACCGTGGGACTGACAGTAGGACCAGCTGGAGAGGAGAGAACGTTTTAATGTTACATTCCAGAGGAGAGAGAAATAGAGTGTTCAATAAAATACATAACTTATTAAGGTTCACAGAGAACACAACACCTCACAACTCAACATCAATTACATAAATGCACAATAAAGTACATCACTGTTGCTGATCGTTTATTTAGCCATGTATTTTCACAGCCTGTAAAATATCTTTGCTGTAAAAGGGACAAGGACCCAATTCATCAAGTGATCTTATCGCCCAATATCACTTCTAAATGCAGATATTAAGTAACTTTATACTCTGCTGATCAAACAACAACAAAGCAGCCAACCCCACCAGTGTTTTTGGTAAACAGCTGAGGGATGGAACTGGAGAACTGTAACCTCTCTCAAATTCATAGACAGAGCTATGGATGCAAGGACTGGCCATCCATAAACTACAAATTATAATTTCAACCATGTTTTGAGGCTATGTAGTGTTTGTTTAAAATTACATTGTTCACAAACAATTTAGTAAAACATGAATCTTTTTGGGGTTCTGATTAGAGTATGATAGTTGAACTAAGCTCATGAGGCAAATAAAATCAATGGGTATATATCATTAATATAATTAAAAGTCCCAAAATGGATGTAGCCCTTTTAAAGTCGGTCCACTTTACCATAATATCAGACAATAAAACAAAGTATGTTAAGGTCCACAACATTTTATGTATACTAACAACATTATCTGTATATTTGAACTCATCATAGCAGGGAACTAAACCTGATGAAAACTCTTTCAATAAAAATCTAGTTATTTTGTGTAACTTGTTCAAAGACAGGTTGTGTGGAACTGGACTGGAAGTCTCCCACTGACTGTAGATACTATTTTGCATTCTAAGCCCTCCAATCTAAAAGAAATACTAATAATCTGGTGTTCAGTATTTCTATTTTCTGTCGTGTTTTGTAAGAAGTAAAGGAAAAACACTTACTTTTCAGCAGCAGTTTGGTCCCTCCACCGAACGTGTACCACAGTGATACAGTCTAGTTAAGACGCCGTACAAAAACCTCCTTCACACAAGAGTGAGCTCACCCTGCACTAACAGAACCACTCATATAGCTCCACACAGCTTTGTAGAGATGTACTATACTCATAAAGCATTACACATCCTAACATACAATTACACTATCAGTATTTGACACCCTTGATATAGGAAATATTATAGCAAGTAATTCTCTGTAAGGGGTACGTATTGGCGGCAGAGAAGTCAGGCGCAGGAGAGCAGAAACTGTGTTTACAACGGCACAGTTTAATAATAAAAATCACCGTACACAGAACAATCAATACAATGGGTACAAAATCTGTCGCACACCAGAATAACGTGCACAAGCACTTACAATAAGCAATTCCGGACAAGGACATGGGGGGAACAGAGGGTTAAATACACAACATGTAATGATGTAATTGAAACCAGGTGTGTGGGAAGACAAGACAAAACAAATGGAAAGTGGATCGATGATGGCTAGAAGACCGGCGACGCCGACCGCCGAACGCCGCCCGAACAAGGAGAGGAGCCAACTTCGGCGGGAAGTCGTGACATACTCATGTTTATCATTTACATTTTATTCATTTAGCAGACACTCTTATCCAGAGCATCTATGTGCATTCATCTTAAGATAACTAGGTCAGACAACCACAAAAAGTAAGCACTTTATGTACCTATATAGCATACTCTGATTAATGAAGTCTCTGATTTGGGCCTAAAAAAAAATGTTTTTTCATCCAACGATGTTAGATGTTATCATATTGCATATGGGCAGAGTGAGACATTGTCATTTGCAGCAAATATCAATATTGACAATTGTGCCATTTTACTGTCTACAACAGAAATATTATGCAATTCACATGATTATTATTTGCAGTTTATTATTCTGTCCTGAGGTAGGGTATTTCCATAGAGGTGATTTGCATTGGCAGCTCATGCTTGAGTGCTCTGGAAGTGTTTATAGCCCTGTGAGTTTCAGACTGCAGGACTGAGATCTGTCCTTCAACACAACAGAAACCACGACAACCATGACTCTGATCACCATCTTCATCTGGACACTGGTCTGCTGCTGCCTCAAAGGTCTGTTGTTTTATAACTCTTACAATGGCAAAGGACATATTGTTGAGTGCCTTGTATAATCATTGAAATGGCTCTCAATTAATGAATGTCTCTGCATAAAATATTATTAAATATAAATGATCTCTTATTTATATTCGTTGATTAATTAATATTTTTTCCTCTTCAGGATCCAGAGGTCAGGTGACTGTGACTCAGCCTCCTGTAGTGACATTTTCTCCGGGAGACCCCGTCACTCTGACCTGTACAACCAACCCTAAAGTGTACAAATGGAGTAATGGAAATGAGTGTGCACTCTGGTATCAACAGAGACCTGGAGAAGCTCCTAAACTCTTGATAGAATACGTAAAGACACGGCTAGATGGGATTCCTGCCAGATTCAGTGGCAGTGGGTCTGAGAGTGACTTCACTCTGACCATCAGTGGAGTCCAGGCTGAAGATGCAGCAGTTTACTACTGTCAGAGTGACCACAGTGGTAATGTGATCACACAGTGATTTAGAGACATACAAAAACCTCCTGCACAAAATGACACACATCACTGGTCCTCTGAACACAGAACTAATGGTCTTGTTATATGACATCACCAAGTATAACCACTTTACTAACTCACGGAAATAATGGTTACAAACTACTGTAGTTTCTTACAGTTTTTTTCAATCACTTTGGCACTAATTTCAGAACCTTGTGGTCATTTTCCAGAACTCCAGACACAAAACTCAAAACGGTCATCACTTGTAACACAGGCTGTCCAATGTTCAAAACATTGCATTGTGCATTCATATCTTTAAAGAAACCTTGCACTTGCAGAATCATTGGTTCAAATAACTCATTTATCATGAAATACCATAGGACCATTCATTTAGATCACCCACACACAAGATACCGATAGTTTCACTGTGTAGTTGTTCTTACGATCATTAAATATTGTAATACAAAATATATGACAGGTTTCATTATGCTACTAAACATAAATACATCACTGTAAAAGGACTAGTAGAGATAATACTACAGACAAAGTGGAATCATTGAACAAAATATATTTATTGATGAAATACAATAAAATCACAACATAGGTTTCTTTGAATCAAAGCAAAAATAATTAGCTACAAAAAATAGAAAAAAACTACAGTAAAACATCAACTGCAGTGTTCCTCACCTGGCTTACTGTAAAAAGCCAAACAAAGGATTGATTACTGTACTTCTATATTTCCCACAACCCTGTCTTGTGGATTTGGCCATAGGTTCTCATCCACATCACATTGGATGTTTTCATTAGCCAAACATCTTGGGTAGAATCTTCGGGCGAATCCAGGCCTGACACTGGTCTGCCGTGATGTCATTGCATGCGTCATTCATGGCCTGGAGAAGGGTGGCTTGTTCGTGAGGGCGCCTATCATATACCTTCCACCTCCATGTGGAGAAAAATTCCTCAATCGGGTTAAGGAAAGGAGAGTATGGGGGTACGTACAGGGTGGTAAATTGTGGTTGGGCCTGAAACCATGCTTGCACCATTTGAGCATGGTGGAACCTGACATTATCCCACACAATGACAGGTCATTCCATCAGCTCTACAGACCTGATTTAGCTCATCAAGGAAGGTTACATTCGAACAACGAATCATGTGGCTGCCTGCAACTCAATATATAGAGTATATAGAGTAGAGAGCTTTAGATGTTGTTCGACCAAACATTAGAATGGGCAAGATGAGTAATCTAAGCAACTTTGACCGTGCTATGATTGCTGATGCCACACATGGTGGTTCCAGCATCTCAGAAACAGCTGCCTTCCTGGGATTTTTACGCACTACAGTCTCTAGAGTTTACAGAGAATGGTACGATAAACAAAACACATTCAGTGAGCGGCCTCTCTGTGGGCAAAAACACCTTGTTAATGAGAGAGGTCAGAGGAGAATGTCCAGACTCATTCAAGCTAACAGAAAGGCCACACATGCTCAAATAACAGCTGTTTAAAACAGTGCTGTGCAGAAGGACATCTCTTAACGTACAACACCATGAATAATTCAGGCTGTTGTGGAGGCAAAAGGGGGTCCTACTCAGTACTAGATAGGTGTACCTAATAAAGTGACCGGTGAGTGTACAGTAATGTCAAATCTGAAAACATGGTCTGGGAAAGTGGTACATGGCACCATAGAAACGGTGTCTGATAAAGAATGATGATGAAATATTACATCCATAGATAATGTAGTCCAATTGGTTCATGTTCCACGGTAATTGGTGTCAATGGATCTCGTTATCCTGAAACTTTCGTGATCTAAATATGGAATATTGTTTGTCAGTTTCCAGAAAACTATGCATTAAGAGTAATCCAACAGTCACTTATCATTTTGAGCAGTTGTATCAATTGATAGTAAGATCATTGTAATGAAATTAATAGACAGTCATCTCATATGTAATGTGTGAATTGCATTTTGAAATGGTAATACTTTGATGTTAAGTTGTGTCATTTTGAACAGGTGATTTTAGTTCAATGAACAAATTATCTTAGCTTTATGTGTATTGTATCCAAGCAATTGGAAAAAGTGTTAGAGTTTTGAAAAATTTGCATTTTGATCATTGGTTGTGAGTTTAGTGTCTAGAGTTTTGAAAAATGACATCAAGGTTCCATAATTAGTGCCAAAGTGATTGTAAAAAACTGTAACCCTTCCAACCTCCCATGTCTACAAATGTTCCTTCGTATCAGAAAGATAAAGGTAAAATAGTCCTATTGAGGATGAATAATCCATATCAGGTCAACATATAATCATGTGTGAAGCTAAACGTTTTTAACTGTTGGTGTTCCTCAATGCTTCGTTGACCAACCAGACACACCCAGCTGGCCAACACTTCAGGGGAGCAGTGTGTGTGTGTGTGTGTGTGTGTGTGTGTGTGTGTGTGTGTGTGTGTGTGTGTGTGTGTGTGTGTGTGTGTGTGTGTGTGTGTGTGTGTGTGTGTGTGTGTGTGTGTGTGTGTGTGTGTGTGTGTGTGTGTGTGTTGATCTGTTCACAGTGTGACAGTGTGAAACAGAAACAGAGATTTTCATGGCTCCTCTCCCAGAATAGACCAGTACACTCCCCAGATGTTCCCCCATCGATAACACAACACCAGAGCTAGACCAGAGGAGGTTGGGCAGTGGACACCAGACAGACTGGCAGAGGTCAAAGATCAAAGTCAGAGGTCAGATGTCAGTCACCCATTCATTTTATAGGTCACTGCACTAATCTTGTGTGGTGTGGACAGGAAGGTGTTGGGCATCAGACGTCAACCTGACTTCGCTACCAGTACGCACACACCTGACACTAAAAGAATAGTTGACAATTTTCTAAGGTCAAAGTGCACTAGAATGGCATGAGGGAGGATTTGATAGCTAGTGATGTACATCTGAATGTTCATCAGGAATTCATCAGGAATCAACACAGACAGAATCATCATGAATTCATCAGGAATCAGCACTGAGACAGATTCATCAGGAATTTATCAGGAATCAGAGCCAGATGGAAGTCCTTCATCTCAGTCTAGAATACCTCCAGGGTCACTGACAGGTCAGCCAGTGGCAAAGGTCAACAGTTCCAAAGTCACATGCTCAGAAATACACACAACCTCCTAATGCCTCCACCAGTACCTGTCCTGTACAGCACAGGGGCATCTCCCAGACCTAATCCTGAGTAAACTAGAATGGACATCAGTTAGAGGACAACATTCACCTCCAGCTGATACGTCGGACCTAGCTAGATCATCAAATAAAATCCATCTTTATTTATACTGCACATTTCAGACATGGAATGCAAGACAATGTGCTTCACAGGAAAAACAAATAAAAACAATGAAAATAAAAACATGAAATATTGACAACACAACAAATATAAGAGGATAAAAAACAAAATAATAACAAACAAAAAAACTGAACGACTGAAAAGGAAAGCGAAAAATAGGCCAGATATGAAAGGTTGTGCCTTGCCTCTATGCTACTACGCATTACAGCATATGACCATTCCTTCCACCAGTGGAGGGTTTGAACAGGCTCCTGCAGTGGACAGGACAAGGACTTACTGATAATCCTCTTTTCTAGGAATCAAGGAAGAGGTCATAATGAATCACTCGTCTCCTGACCCACACTGTGTGTACGTTAGGGTCAGGAGATACAGGAGGGTCAAGACGTTTGTCTTTGTGTGTGTGTGTCCTGCTTGTGCATGTTTGTGTGTGCAAGTGTCCTGTATGTGCATGTGTGTGTGTGTGTGTGTCTGTCTGTGTCCTGTGTGCATTTGTGCGTGTGTGTGTATGTGTGTCTGTGTGTCTTTGTGTGTGTCCTATATGTGTATAAGTGTGAGTGTGTGTGTGTGTCCTGTGTGTATGTGTGTGTGTGACACCAGCAGTAGATATAAATACCTAGGAGCTCCCCAAGCAGGCTAATGGATTAATAGCTGCTGGATCTGATGGATTAACACACCAAGTGTCCTTCATGTCACGGCTGCCGCACGCAGGAAGTGCCTCAGTCAGAGGTGAAGTGATATCCTGTTTGCGCTGGTTTCTGGCTGACACGGTACTGGAGGTAAGCAGAACACCACCTCCTGGATCGCGCCACACCCACAAATGACTCCTAGTTATTTTCTGTTCACCTTTATATTCTGCTTCCAAAGACAAACCGAATACCTGTCTGGAACCACGCTATGTAAATGGAACCTATAAGGATCAAGTAACTTAGCGTCTGCTAAATGACTAAAATGTCAAACGTAATGAAATAATAGGATACTCAGTCACCTTGAGATACTCAGTCACCTTGAGATACTCAGTCTGCTAAACCTGGAGTGAGTGTGTGTGTGTGTGTGTGTGTGTGTGTCTTAGCGGTCATCCTGTCCATTGTCCAGGGCAGGGATTAGCTGATTGAATTGGAGTTAGTGACCATTGTCTGATCAACAGGTCACATTGAATGGACATGGCATGTCTTTACACGCAGACAGGACACACAGATAGAACATGGGATGACATGGCATAAACATGGGAAAGCACATGGTATAGACAGACATGGGACAAATATCAGATAGCCAGAACATGGGACTGACATGGGACACTCAGATCTTGTCATGTGACCATCCAGACGAGGAAAACAATGTCTCTGACCAAAGCCCATTCTAAAGCTCTGACTCAGGTTAATGTCCTGGTTCTAAACCACTGTCTGTAAAGGAAACACTAGGCAGTCATCAAGGTCCTTGGAGAGCAGATGTTAACAGATCCTTAGGAACTTTTACAGCTGCACCATCGAGAGCATCCTGACTGGTTGTATCACTGTTTGGTATGGCATCTACACCGCCCTTGACCGGAAGACCCTACAGAGGGTGGTGCGGGCAGCCCAGCGCATCACTGGGGGTGAGCTACCATTCATCCAGGACGTACATGCCAGGCCGTGTCTGAGAAAGGCCTGGAAAATTTCCAAAGACTCCAGCCTAACTACTACTGCTCCCCCTCACACCTACAAATGATTATTGATTAGATGTATTACTACCACTACGCTGCTGATCAAATGATTATTGATTAGATGTATTACTACCACTACGCTGCTGATCAAATGATTATTGATTAGATGTATTACTACCACTATGCTGCTGATCAAATGATTATTGATTAGATGTATTACTACCACTACGCTGCTGATCAAATGATTATTGATTAGATGTATTACTACCACTATGCTGCTGATCAAATGATTATTGATTAGATGTATTACTACCACTACGCTGCTGATCAAATGATTATTGATTAGATGTATTACTACCACTATGCTGCTGATCAAATGAATATTGATTGTCATTACCATTAGTATCTCTATTTATCCTGCTACTAGTCAATATTACTCCTGTTTACATGTATATATTACCATTAGTATCTCTATTTATCCTGCTACTAGTCAATATTACTCCTGTTTACATGTATATATTACCATTAGTATCTCTATTTATCCTGCTACTAGTCAATATTACTCCTGTTTACATGTATATATTACCATTAGTATCTCTATTTATCCTGCTACTAGTCAATATTACTCCTGTTTACATGTATATATTACCATTAGTATCTCTATTTATCCTGCTACTAGTCAATATTACTCCTGTTTACATGTATATATTACCATTAGTATCTCTATTTATTCTGCTACCGGTCACCATTACTCCGTTTCCATGTATATGTTACCATTAGTATATTACCATAAGTATTTATATATTCCTGCTCACTTTTCAGCCCTGTTTGCAGCCCAGGGGCCTCGTTTATAAAACGGATTTACGATCAATTTTGATCTTAAGTATGACTTACGCAGAAAACCACGTATAAGTAGTTATTTATAAAACCTCACTTTGACTTGGAAATTACCTTATCTCTACGCAAAGTCTAGACTTGACGTAAGTGATTTTCCTGCTGGTTATGTAGGGCTATTCTTTTCTTCCCTTGCAGTTTAAGGTCAGACCATTTCTTTTTCACATCAGCCACAGTTCTGTCTTGCTGCCCCGCCTCGTTCACTGCAGCGGCGACACACTCCCAAGCTAGCTGTTTGGCTTTGTTTGTCAACCCACTATTTAATCCACCGAGTAATACGAAATAAGTAATAAATGGGCTTCTTAGAAGCTGCGTAAGCAAGGTTCTTATGCTCAGTATCTTTCACACACACACACACACACACACACACACACACACACACACACACACACACACACACACACACACACACACACACACACACACACACACACACACACACACACACACACACACACACACACACACACACACACACACACACAGCTGCCATACTGTTACAGTGATTATTATTATTATTTATCCTGCTACCAGTCACTTTCTTCTGATCCCTGCCTACATGTATCTACCTCAAATACTTTAGTATCCCTGCACATTCCAAATGTAGTATTGAACACTGACCCTGTATATAGCTTCCTCTCTGTGGTACTGAACACTGACCCCGTATATAGCTTCCTCTCTGTGGTACTGAACACTGACCCTGTATATAGCTTCCTCTCTGGGGTACTGAACACTGACCCTGTATATAGCTTCCTCTCTGTGGTACTGAACACTGACCCCGTATATAGCTTCCTGTCTGTGGTACTGACACACTGACCCTGTATATAGTTTCCTGTCTGTGGTACTGAACACTGACCCTGTATATAGCTTCCTCTCTGAGGTACTGGCACTGACCCTGTATATAGCTTCCTCTCTGTGGTACTGACACACTGACCCTGTATATAGCTTCCTCTCTGTGGTACTGACACACTGACCCTGTATATAGCTTCCTCTCTGTGGTACTGACTCTGTGGTATTGGTTAGAGTATTTGCAAATACATTTTTTTTGTTTTATTTTATTTGTTACATGTACAAGTACAGTGCTTAAACCTGTCTGGCACCGGGGTTCCGCTAGCGGAACTCCTCCCACATTCCACTGAAAAGGCAGAGCACGAAATTCAAAAGATATTTTTTTGAAATATTTAACTTTCACACATTAACAAGTCCAATACAGCAAATGAAAGATACACATCTTGTGAATCCAGTCAACATGTCCGATTTTTAAAATGTTTTACAGCGAAAACACCACATATATTTATGTTAGCTCACCACCAAATACAAAAAAGGACAGACATTTTTCACAGCACAGGTAGCATGCACAAAGCCAACCTAACTAACCAAGAACCAACCAAACTAACCAAGAAACAACTTCATCAGATGATAGTCTTATAACATGTTATACAATAAATCTATGTTTTGTTCGAAAGATTTGCATATTTGAGGTAAAAATCAGTTTTACATTACAGCTACCATCACAGCTACCGTCAGAAATAGAACCGAAGCAGCCAGAGTAATTACAGACACCAACGTCAAATACCTAAATAGTCATCATAAAACATTTCTGAAAAATCGATGGTGTACAGCAAATTAAAGACAAACATCTTGTGAATCCAGCCAATATTTCCGATTTTTTAAGTGTTTTACAGCTAAAACACAATATAACATTATATTAGCTTACTACAATAGCCTACAACACTACCGCATTCATTCATCAAGGCACGTTAGCGATAGCAATAGGCACGTTAGCGATAGCGAATAAACCAGCAAAATATATTAATTTTCACTAACCTTCATAAACCTTCATCAGATGACAGTCCTATAACATCAGGTTATACATACACTTATGTTTTGTTCGAAAATGTGCATATTTAGAGCTGAAATCAGTGGTTATACATTGTGCTAACGTAGCATCTTTTTCCCAGAATGTGCGGATATTTTTATGACGCTCAACTATTCTGACCAAATAACTATTCATAAACGTTACTAGAAAATACATGTTGTATAGGAAATGATAGATACACTAGTTCTTAATGCAATCGCCATGTTAGAATTCTAAAAATAACTTCATTACGACATCCAGCTTAGTTATAGCGAGAGAGTACCCAAAATCTGGGCGCAAACGACTATTTCACATGTTCGACAGATATATGAAATAGCATCATAAAATGGGTCCTACATTTGATGATCTTCCATCAGAATGTTGTACAAGGGGTCCTTTGTCCAGAACAATCGTTGTTTGGTTTTAGAATGTCCTCTTCTCCAGTCAATTAGCACGGAAAGCTAGCAAAGTAGCGCGAAGCTCTCCTTCCTGAACAAAGGCACACAACGCAACACGCCTAACGTCCCGAATAAATTTCAATAATCTAATAAAACTATATTGAAAATACATACTTTACGATGATATTGTCACATGTATCAAATTAAATCAAAGCCGGAGATATTAGTTGTCTATAACGGCAGCTTTTCAGAAGGCAAAACCAGGTCCCTTCACGCGCTCTCCAGAAAACAGGAAACTGGTGACACGTCATGCCGAGAGCTTTTATTCGACCCCAGATCAAGTTATACACTCCATTTCTTCTCTCAATGCCTGTCGACATCTAGTGGAAGACGTATGAAGTGCATGTATACTAATAAATATCAAGGACATTTATAGGCAGGGCCTAGAACAGAGCATCGATTTCAGATTTTCCACTTCCTGTCAGGAAGTTTGCTGCAAAATGAGTTCTGTTTTACTCACAGATATAATTCAAACGGTTTTAGAAACTAGAGTGTTTTCTATCCAATAGTAATAATAATATGCATATTGTACGAGCAAGAATTGAGTACGAGGCCGTTTAAATTGGGCACGATTTTCCCCCAAAGTGAAAACAGCGCCCTCTGTCCTCAACAGTTTAACTTGCAAGCCCTACCCAACAGTGCTGTATTCAATATCAAAATAGTAATACAACTATTTTAAAAAACAACCACAAAAAACATGACAAATAAGACATAAAAGAGGATCCTATATACAGGGTCAGTGTGTCAGTACCACAGAGAGGAAGCTATATACAGGGTCAGTGTGTCAGTACCACAGAGAGGAAGCTATATACAGGGTCAGTGGTACTGACCCTGTATATAGGATCCTTTATGTCTTATTTCTCATCTTTTTTGTGGTTGTTTTTTTAAATAGTTGTATTACTATTTTGATATTGAATACAGCATTGTTGGGCAGGGCTTGCAAGTTAAGCACTGTACTTGTGCATGTAACAAATAAAATAAAACCAAAAAAATGTATTTGCAAATACTCTAACCAATGGAACTTTCTGAACTATAGAATGTCTCAGTGTAATTCAATACATGTAGAGATACGAATAAGATGGAAGTTAAAAAATAAAATAACAACAGTACTCTGCTTAACAGGAGTGAGAGCTCAGTGTCAGGGACTAGTACCGGCCTAGAACCTGGTAATCCCATGGGGATGTTGTGTGTGTACCTGAGTCTCTAGGAAGTATTATTTTCAAGGGCTTAATCTCCTGAAGGAGACGGAGGTTTACAGAGACTTACTCTGTCCACTTCCACCTTCTCTCTGACAACCGTTTAGATCAGCTAGTGTTTGACTGACTGACTCTCTGGCTGGACGCACTGATAGCCAGTCCTGCTGCATCGTCAGCTATCCTTTAGTCCTGCAATGGCCGGGATCGGTCCTTAGTGATTTCACTGCCTTGACTCACCACATGAACCTTTTAGAGCGGGAATCCACCTAAAGCTTTTGGAGTTTTCTTGTGAACCGTCAAGGAGGACTAGAGACACATTTCAAGCCAGGGCAGGATATTGAACAGGGACCTAAAGGGAATCCGGTGGGACCCACCAGTGACTCGCAACCCACCGGTTTGGGAATCATTCGTTGACTGAACGTAAGGCAGGACCTTGGGCCTCCAGTCCTATCTCTTCACTCCTCTCTTTCCTTCAGCCCGTGGAGTAACTGGGCCTCAGGATGGAGTGTATAAAGCACATTATAAAGAGCATGGTCTCTGTGAAGGTTTGGGCGTACATCAAGGGCTACTGTAAACGCAACGGACTGCTGACGCTCTCGGTCATCGCCGTGGTTTCCGGCTGTGTGCTCGGCTTCTCCCTCCGCAGCTTCAACCTCTCCACGCAGGTACGGAGGCGCGCTCACACACACACACACACACACAGCTATTGGGTTTTGGTTCTAGTGGGCCTAAGGTTTATAGCACTCAGGCATCCTACAGAGAGATGAGATGAGCTCTGGGTCTTAGACAGGATGATAGTGTTAACACTGAGGGCTTTGGGTCTTAGACAGAGGGGTAGTAAACCACTGAGGGGTTGGTTGAGAGGGCCTTACACTGGGATAGTGCAGACAGAGACTAAAGAGAGAGTGACCAGCAAGACACTTTCACAACACATAAAACCCTGTCTCACAAAGCTTGTACCATATTGTTGACATGGGAAACTACTCTCACTGCAGATTGATATCTGCTGTATTGAATTCAGAACAGATGCAATGCAACAATATCAACTGAGCCATAACCTGCACATGCCAGTTATACAGTAGTGATTCAGCTATTAGAGGCTGGACTTCTCAACAGCTCTACCTGGGTCAATAGTAGCCATGGTGATCCAACCCTTGACATCCACTATTTCAGTAGTGGATTAATGGGTCAGCAGCTTCTAATTTTCTGACGCACTGTTGTAATCTGCATCCGCGCTAACCTCAACCTGTCAACAAATACACAGCATCAAGCATAGCCCAATGGGAAAGCACATCACCTGAGAATGATTGATTGATTGAACTTTATTAGTCATGTAAAATCATGTAACACAATGTAAAACAAAAAATATATAACACACCAGGCACCAGACCAAGAAGTGGGTTTGACTTAGCCTGGTACAATGGAACAAATAGAATGGTCCCTAAAGTGCAAACGTTGCACACCTCATGTATTTGAAAGTATTTGAACCACTCTATGTATTTGCCCAAGGTCTGCCATGTACAGCATGTCCCCTGACCCAGAGTGCTGTGTGTCTCCCCTTTCCAGGCTAAGATCTACTTCTCGTTCCCTGGAGAACTGCTGATGAGGATGTTGAAGATGCTGATCCTGCCTCTCATCACGTCCAGGTAACACATCATCACTACTGTCTGTTCCCCATGTCCCTACTGCTTTTCTCTCTGGTCTACACCACAACCCATGCTACTTCAATAGAACGCTCTATACATTATAATGGAATAAAATGCTAATCGAATACTCGATGGATTCTAATGGAATACAACAATAAATGAATACTCTAGGAGTTCTAAAGAAACAGAATGCTATCAGAATGCTGTACGAATCCTGATGAAATTGAATGCTATGAATGCTCTATGAGTTCTAACAGAGAATAACGCTAAATGAATACTCTAGCGGTTCTCATTAAATAGAATTCCATCAGAATACTCTCTGAATTCGAATGGAATACAACACTGACTGAATGCCCCTAACTGAATGCTCCTGACTGAATGCTCCTCTGAATCCTAACTCCGTGGCCAGTCTGATGTCGGGGCTGTCAGCCATGGACACTAAGGCCAGCGGGCGGCTGGGGGTGCTAACCATCACCTACTACCTGTGGACCACCTTCATCGCTGTCATCGTCGGAATCATCCTGGTGCTGGTCATCCACCCTGGTACGGGCACAGAGAAGGACGGGCACAGAGGAGGGTCAGGGCCCGTTATGACTTCTGCTGACGCTCTGCTGGACCTCATCAGGTACGTATGCACACAAACAAGCATTTACGCACACACGGACGCACGCATGCAAACACGCACGGACAGACACACGCATGCGCACATTTGCATATACACATGGTGAAGTATCTTGAGGGGCATATTTGAATAGCATGGCCAACAGACACATTGCCTCTATCAGTAGTTGGCTGTACCAGATTCCAGAGTTTCCAGTTTTTAGTCAGTCTAAGATGTTGAGCACCCTCCTTTTCATCCTTAACATCCCTCATGGGATGATATTCCAGATTTCCACAAGACTCAGACAACAGATTCTGACTGCTCTGCTAATACAGACGTTTGAAATAATCAAATATTTTATATTTGTATCTTCCTGTCGGGGTTTGTGTGGATTAACCCATAAATAAACCAGCCAATCAGTCAATTTAGTGAACTCCAGTTTATCTCAGCTAAGTATAAACCATAAAGGTTTTGTAGGGCCGGGATTCAACAAAAGGCACGTTGTATACAAGAGCATTGCATTATGGAAAAATGCGCCTTGTAAAGGCAATGTTCCTGGCGTTGGTGGATATTGCATTCATGGTGAACGCTGCGGATGCCAGCTCAAGTGTAATTTATTTTTAAAAGTCAAGAGCAATGGGTTTGTCCACAAAGCGCCTTTGATTGAATCCCCAACCTGGTCTCAGAGCATTTCGAATTATTCTGTACGTAAATCCGGGACAGTCCATGTATGATATGTTACGTTTTGTAATGTAGGTATTAATTTGTGAAGCCATTTTATATGATATGCTACGAATACAATTTGTAATATGTGTTACGAATTTGTAAAAAGTATGATATGTTACGAAATTCAAGCAAGGTGGCTCAGTGGCTAATTTTAGCTAGCTGGCTAACGTTAGCTAGGCTAGGGATTAAGGTTAGGGTTAAGTTTAGGAGTTAGGTTAAAAGGTTAAGGTTAGGTTTAAGATTTGGGGAAGGGTTAGCTAAATGGGTTAAGACCCTGCTAGCTAAATAGCCTGCTAATACTGACTCTTCAAGGAATCAGATCTTTTCTTTTTTGTTTTCTCTTCTGGATCACTAGCAGTGTTGTGGTTCTGTGTGGATTTAATCATCTTAAACCAGTAAACCAGTACAGAACCACTGAACTCCAGTCCACCCCAGTCCCCCTAGTACAGCTAAATACAGCTACCTGGAAGCTTGTATTAAGTAGGGGTCTTTAGGTCGTAAATAGCATTTAAAACAGCAACACCAGTACAAGGTCATTTAGCTCATGTGGCTTGAGGAATTTGCACATTTGGGACTATTCTATTGGTTCTATTGTTCACATTCACTGCTGAAACAAGTCAACCCTCCAGCGGGCCATGTTAATAATAGGCATCATTAGGGGAGAGTGGGGTAAGTTGAGAAATTTTTCATATTCAGTATCACTCAGTTCAGGGAAATACAGTGTTATCTCTAACAAAGATACTGTATCTACATATATTTCAGCATGTATCCCTGGAAAAACATAGATTTTCCCCCAAAAAGTGCTCTCTTGGGACAACTTACCCTGGGTATGGGGTAAGTTGAATCTTGGGACAGGGTAAGTTAAGCCGCCTACACATTTCTCTACTGAATTAAATATAACCACTACTTTTTTTAAACTATGTCTATCTTTATTTCCCAAACACAACTCAACACAATCACTTTTTGTATTTTAATCATTTTAAGCATCTTTTAACACAGGCTTAACACCTAATTAACACTGTACTTTTAAAAACTATTTTAACATAGACCAGGCCCTGTTGTTACCTCATATCCCAGCAATAATGCCTTCCATTACGCCTGGGAAGACAACACTTCAATTTGCTCAACTTGCCATGGCTCAACCATTGGTTCGACATACCCCAAGGCAAACATTTTGACTATATTAGCCCACACAGCTACAAGCATGCACTTCATGCAGGTTCAGGACCTCATATTAAAGCTTATAGAGACCCCAACACTTTTTTTAAATATTTACTTTGGTTTAGATACAAGCATCATGGAACCTCTAACACAATAAATTCATTTGACTTGGTGAAAATCCATTTTTTGGACCTAACTTTCTTACCACTTTTCCCATGTGGTTTCTTCCTTCACAGGCTCCATAAAATCGTGACCTCTTCCTAAATATTTGGTCAAATAATACATTTGGTATATGGTTTCCAACAAAGAAAGGTGGCTCAACTTACCCCTTTGGCTCAACTTACCCCGGTGACAACTAAGTCTCTATCTTCTCAGAACACACCATGTCCTAAATGCTTTACCCAGAACACACTGCAGGGCGGTCGAGGACCGGCAGTGGCTTAGGCCCTCCGTGTGAAGAATCCTCCAAAGCCCAGAGGATTATGGGTATTTTTAGTGAAAGCTGTGTACAGGCGGGCGGATGTAGGCTGTATGACTGTCAGAGGTGCTTTAGATCATTTGTCACGTCTGATAGGCTGACTGGCCCTGGGGCAGTGGCCTTAACATGATCCTTTATGAATAAACCAGGACTCCTAATGATGAGAACTCTTAACCACCAACACAGGCAACCAACCTGGTGATGTTACCACATTGTGACATCATTCTTACAACCTTATTATTTCGACACGCTAATTAGGAAGACTGCCGAACAGCTGAAACATTTTGACGTTGCAGGAGAATACGAGACCAACTATGAAGAGAATTATTTTGGTCAACAACGACCCTAGTCAGAGCAACGACTTTGGCTTTTGGGAAATGTAACCTTTTGGTTTCCTTGTGTCTATCTACAAGTTTTGTGGTTTGGTTGACAGCTCAAAGTGATACTTCTGGATTTTGGCAATGAGGCTCCTTTATCTACTTCCCCGGAGCCAGATGTACTCGTGGATACCATTTTATGTCTCTGTGTCCATTATGAAGGAAATTACAGGTAGTTTCACAAGTCAATGCTAACCAGTGTTAGCGCAATGACCGGAAGTCTATGAGTATCTGCCAGCATGCTCTCTGTCCAGGGTCTTGTTAAGTCTTTCTGAGACAGAACACCTCTTGGCTTCTGGCACGACCAGGAGAAATTGACCCTACTCAGGATAAAATTGAGACGATAACAGAAAGCAGATACCCCAACCTTCTGACATGTTATAAGCTCAGTGTGACTTCAGGACAGGGCTACTGGAATACAGGGTCAGTAGAATAGAATAGATTGTCCACCTGAAGGTAGAGATTTCACTTAAAAAATCGGAACAAATCATATATGACAATACAACATCACACATCATATAAACAGTTTTATTTTCAACCCCATTACTCAGGGAATAACATTATCCAATAATGTTGTAGACTTTATGGTTTACATGTTATTCTCCCTTTGACAGGAACATGATTCCCTCCAATCTGATAGAGGCAACTTTTCAACAGTACCGTACAGACCTGGTGCCCATAGTGGCCTCCAGTTTGGTGGAGTCCCAGGCCAACTACGTCTACGTGATGCCCGACCACAACAACCCTCAGCTGGGCCACCCTGTCTTCCTGGAGATCACCCCAGCTCCAGACATCAAGTACAAGATCGTCCCTGGCCACAGCTCTGGCATGAACGTACTGGGGATTGTCATCTTCTCTGCTACTATGGGTGAGACACACACACATACACACACCCGTACAGTATGCATGAATGAACACACACAAATATGTGTTTTCTCTGTGCAGGCCTGCTTCTGACCCTGTGTGTTTTCTCTGTGCAGGCCTGCTCCTGACCCTGTGTGTTTTCTCTGTGCAGGCCTGCTCCTGACCCTGTGTGTTTCTCTGTGCAGGCCTGCTCCTGACCCTGTGTGTTTCTCTGTGCAGGCCTGCTCCTGACCCTGTGTGTTTTCTCTGTGCAGGCCTGCTCCTGACCCTGTGTGTTTTCTCTGTGCAGGCCTGCTCCTGACCCTGTGTTTTTCTCTGTGCAGGTCTGCTCCTGACCCTGTGTGTTTCTCTGTGCAGGCCTGCTCCTGACCCTGTGTGTTTTCTCTGTGCAGGCCTGCTCCTGACCCTGTGTGTTTTCTCTGTGCAGGCCTGCTCCTGACCCTGTGTTTTTCTCTGTGCAGGCCTGCTCCTGACCCTGTGTGTTTCTCTGTGCAGGCCTGCTCCTGACCCTGTGTGTTTTCTCTGTGCAGGCCTGCTCCTGACCCTGTGTGTTTTCTCTGTGCAGGCCTGCTCCTGACCCTGTGTGTTTTCTCTGTGCAGGCCTGCTCCTGACCCTGTGTGTTTTCTCTGTGCAGGCCTGCTCCTGACCCTGTGTGTTTTCTCTGTGCAGGCCTGCTTCTGACCCTGTGTGTTTTCTCTGTGCAGGCCTGCTTCTGACCCTGTGTGTTTCTCTGTGCAGGCTTGCTCCTGACCCTGTGTGTTTTCTCTGTGCAGGCCTGCTCCTGGGGAAGATGGGCGAGAGAGGCGCTCCATTGGTCAATGTGTGTCAGTGTGTCAACGAGTGTGTTATGAAGATCATCAATGCTGCCATGTGGTGAGTTGTTGGGACACACACAGCAAAGTCACCTGTCTGAACTCTCCTTCACACGTAAAGGTCTGGTAATCTTGATCTGGAGGATTGAGAATGTGGGGACTCCTTTAGATTGAGATTAGAAGTGGATCTCACCAACACATCTCTCCCCCCCCCCCCCCCCCCCCCTTAGTCATTAGCTCAGTATATGTCTGCATTTCAGGTGTGGCAGGTCATCAAGGTGAGCCAGGTCAACCCAAATCTGCTTGAGCTCTTAGGAAGCCCAAAACACAGGTGGCATGACAACGCCTGGTGGACAGAGACAGAATCACAAAGGCCCGTTGCTTGCTTGCCTCATTTATTTTGAGGTATTTATAATTTCTTGATCTTTTTCCAGGTATTTCCCTTTCGGCATCGTGTTCCTGGTAGCAGGGAAGATCCTGGACATGCATGACCCCGCCCACCTAGGAGAGAAGCTGGGGATGTACTTCATCACAGTGTTAGCCGGCCTGTTTGTCCACGGACTCATCCTGCTGCCGCTCTTCTACTTTGTAATCACACGCAAAAACCCCTTCACCTACATCAGAGGCCTGTTACAGGCTCTGGTCATCGCCCTGGCAACCTCCTCCAGTTCTGCCACCCTGCCCATCACCATGAAGTGTCTATTGGAGAACTGTGGAGTGGACAGACAGATCGCGAGGTTTGTCCTTCCAGTGGGCGCCACCATCAACATGGACGGGACAGCCCTCTACGAGGCCGTGGCAGCCATTTTCATCGCTCAGGTCAACGAGTACGAACTGGACTTTGGTCAGCTGGTCACCATCAGGTCAGGACTGTCTACACAAGCGCTCTCTCTGAATCTCACACACACGCCCTTAGTTACCTTCTGTCACAGCAACCACACGCACACACACACACCCTGACCCTACGCTTGTCTTTTCAGTATCACAGCGACAGCAGCCAGTATCGGGGCTGCTGGGATTCCGCAGGCAGGCCTGGTTACCATGGTGATCGTCTTGACCTCTGTGGGGCTTCCTCCCGCTGACATCACACTGATCGTAGCCATCGACTGGGTCCTGTAAGTATCTGACCGTGAGAGTGTTTGTGGACTGTCCTGTGAGCATCTGACAGAAACTCGCCATAGATACTTTAAACAGTCAATCTAAGTTCCCTCTATTGGTTGTGTCTGGCAGGGATCGTTTCCGGACCATGATCAATGTGTTGGGAGACGCCTTGGCTGCAGGTATCATGTGTCACCTCTGTAAGAAGGACTTTGAGAGGAGGGAGTCAAATGCTAACTCTGCCCGGGTAACAACTCTATACTACCTTTACACTGACCCCAGTCCCTAACCCCTCTACAATACAACTAACTATATACCACCTTTACACTGACCCCAGCCCTAACCCCTCTACAATACAACTATATACCACCTCTACACTGACCCCAGCCCCAACCCCTCTACAATACAACTATATACCACCTCTACACTGACCCCAGCCCCAACCCCTCTACAATACAACTATATACCACCTCTACACTGACCCCAGCCCCAACCCCTCTACAATACAACTATATACCACCTCTACACTGACCCCAGCCCTAACCCCTCTACAATACAACTATATACCACCTTTACACTGACCCCAGCTCTAACCCCTCCACAATACAACTATATACCACCTCTACACTGACCCCAGCCCTAACCCCTCTACAATACAACTACATACCACCTTTACACTGACCCCAGCCCTAACCTCTCTACAATACAACTATATACCACCTCTACACTGACCCCAGCCCTAACCCCTCTACAATACAACTACATACCACCTTTACACTGACCCCAGCCCTAACCCCTCTACAATACAACTCTATACCACCTTTACACTGACCCCAGCCCTAACCCCTCTACAATACAACTCTATACCACCTTTACACTGACCCCAGCCCTAACCCCTCTACAATACAACTATATACCACCTTTACACTGACCCCAGCTCTAACCCCTCTACAATACAACTCTATACCACCTTTACACTGACCCCAGCCCTAACCCCTCTACAATACAACTATATACCACCGTTACACTGACCCCAGCTCTAACCACTCTACAATACAACTAACTATATACCACCTTTACACTGACCCCAGCCCTAACCCATCTACAATACAACTAACTATATACCACCTTTACACTGACCCCAGCCCTAACCCCTCTACAATACAACTATATACCACCTTTACACTGACCCCAGCCCTAACCCCTCTACAATACAACTATATACCACCTTTACACTGACCCCAGCCCTAACCCCTCTACAATACAACTCTATACCACCTTTACACTGACCCCAGCCCTAACCCATCTACAATACAACTATATACCACCTTTACACTGACCCCAGCCCTAACCCCTCTACAATACAACTATATACCACCTTTACACTGACCCCAACCCTAACCCCTCTACAATACAACTATATACCACCTTTACACTGACCCCAGCCCTAACCCCTCTACAATACAACTATATACCACCTCTACACTGACCCCAGCCCTAACCCCTCTACAATACAACTATATACCACCTTTACACTGACCCCAGCCCTAACCCCTCTACAATACAACTAACTACATACCACACCACCTTTACACTGACCCCAGCCCTAACCCCTCTACAATACAACTATATACCACCTTTACACTGACCCCAGCCCTAACTCCTCTACAATACAACTATATACCACCTTTACACTGACCCCAGCTCTAACCCCTCTACAATACAACTATATACCACCTTTACACTGACCCCAGCCCTAACCACTCTACAATACAACTATATACCACCTTTACACTGACCCCAGCCCTAACCCCTCTACAATACAACTACATACCACCTTTACACTGACCCCAGCCCTAACCACTCTACAATACAACTATATACCACCTTTACACTGACCCCAGCCCTAACCCCTCTACAATACAACTATATACCACCTTTACACTGACCCCAGCCCTAACCCCTCTACAATACAACTACATACCACCTTTACACTGACCCCAGCCCTAACCCCTCTACAATACAACTATATACCACCTTTACACTGACCCCAGCCCTAACCCCTCTACAATACAACTCTGTACCACCTTTACACTGACCCCAGCTCTAACCACTCTACAATACAACTATATACCACCTTTACACTGACCCCAGCCCTAATCCCTCTACAATACAACTCTATACCACCTTTACACTGACCCCAGCCCTAACCCCTCTACAATACAACTATATACCACCTCTACACTGACCCCAGCCCTAACACCTCTACAATACAACGACATACCACCTTTACACTGACCCCAGCCCTAACCCCTCTACAATACAACTATATACCACCTCTACACTGACCCCAGCCCTAACACCTCTACAATACAACTACATACCACCTTTACACTGACCCCAGCCCTAACCCCTCCACAATACAACTATATACCACCTTTACACTGACCCCAGCCCTAACCACTCTACAATACAACTATATACCACCTTTACACTGACCCCAACACTAACCCCTCTACAATACAACTCTATACCACCTTTACACTGACCCCAGCCCTAACCCCTCTACAATACAACTCTATACCACCTTTACACTGACCCCAGCCCTAACCCCTCTACAATACAATTCTATACCACCTTTACACTGACCCCAGTCCATAACCCTTCTACAATACAACTATATACCACCTTTACACTGACCCCAGCCCTAACCCCTCTACAATACAACTATATACCACCTTTACACTGACCCCAGCCCTAACCCGTCTACAATACAACTATATACGACCTTCACACTGACCCCAGCTCTAACCACTCTACAATACAACTATATACCACCTTTACACTGACCTTTACACTAACCCCTCTACAATACAACTCTATACCACCTTTATACTGACCCCAGCCCTAACCCCTCTACAATACAACTCTATACCACCTTTACACTGACCACAGCCCTAACACCTCTACAATACAACTAACTATATACCACCTTTACACTGACCCCAGCTCTAACCCCTCTACAATACAACTATATACCACCTTTACACTGACCCCAGCCCTAACCCGTCTACAATACAACTATATACGACCTTCACACTGACCCCAGCTCTAACCACTCTACAATACAACTATATACCACCTTTACACTGACCTTTACACTAACCCCTCTACAATACAACTCTATACCACCTTTATACTGACCCCAGCCCTAACCCCTCTACAATACAACTCTATACCACCTTTACACTGACCACAGCCCTAACACCTCTACAATACAACTAACTATATACCACCTTTACACTGACCCCAGCTCTAACCCCTCTACAATACAACTCTATACCACCTTTACACTGACCCCAGCCCTAACCCCTCTACAATACAACTCTATACCACCTTTACACTGACCCCAGCCCTAACCCCTCTGCAATACAACTATATACCACCTTTACACTGACCCCAGCCCTAACCCCTCTACAATACAACTATATACCACCTTTACACTGACCCCAGCCCTAACCCCTCTACAATACAACTCTATACCACCTTTACACTGACCCCAGCCCTAACCCCTCTACAATACAACGATATACCACCTTTACACTGACGCCAGCCGTAATCCCTCTACAATACAACTAACTATATACCACCTTTACACTGACCCCAGCCATAACCCCTCTACAATACAACTATATACCACCTTTACACTGACCCCAGCCCTAACCCGTCTACAATACAACTATATACGACCTTTACACTGACCCCAGCTCTAACCACTCTACAATACAACTATATACCACCTTTACACTGACCTTTACACTAACCCCTCTACAATACAACTCTATACCACCTTTACACTGACCACAGCCCTAACACCTCTACAATACAACTAACTATATACCACCTTTACACTGACCCCAGCTCTAACCCCTCTACAATACAACTCTATACCACCTTTACACTGACCCCAGCCCTAACCCCTCTACAATACAACACTACACCACCTTTACACTGACCACAGCCCTAACCCCTCTACAATACAACTCTATACCACCTTTACACTGACCCCAGCCCTAACCCCTCTACAATACAACTCTATACCACCTTTACACTGACCCCAGCCCTAACCCCTCTACAATACAACTATATACCACCTTTACACTGACCCCAGCCCTAACCCCTCTACAATACAACTCTATACCACCTTTACACTGACCCCAGCCCTAACCCCTCTACAATACAACTATATACCACCTTTACACTGACCCCAGCCCTAATCCCTCTACAATACAACTCTATACCACCTTTACACTGACCCCAGCCCTAACCCCTCTACAATACAACTATATACCACCTCTACACTGACCCCAGCCCTAACACCTCTACAATACAACTACATACCACCTTTACACTGACCCCAGCCCTAACCCCTCTACAAGACAACTATATACCACCTTTACACTGACCCCAGCCCTAACCCCTCTACAATACAACTATATACCACCTTTACACTGACCCCAGCCCTAACCCCTCTACAATACAACTCTATACCACCTTTACACTGACCCCAGCCCTAACCCCTCTGCAATACAACTATATACCACATTTACACTGACCCCAGCCCTAACCCCTCTACAATACAACTATATACCACCTTTACACTGACCCCAGCCCTAACCCCTCTACTATACAACTCTATACCACCTTTACACGGACCCCAGCCCTAACCCCTCTACAATACAACTATATACCACCTTTACACTGACCCCAGCCATAACCCCTCTACAATACAACTAACTATATACCACCTTTACACTGACCCCAGCCATAACCCCTCTACAATACAACTATATACCACCTTTACACTGACCCCAGCCCTAACCCGTCTACAATACAACTATATACCACCTTTACACTGACCCCAGCTCTAACCACTCTACAATACAACTATATACCACCTTTACACTGACCTTTACACTAACCCCTCTACAATACAACTCTATACCACCTTTATACTGACCCCAGGCCTAACCCCTCTACAATACAACTCTATACCACCTTTACACTGACCCCAGCCCTAACCCCTCTACAATACAACTATATACCACCTTTACACTGACCCCAGCCCTAATCCCTCTACAATACAACTCTATACCACCTTTACACTGACCCCAGCCCTAACCCCTCTACAATACAACTATATACCACCTCTACACTGACCCCAGCCCTAACACCTCTACAATACAATGACATACCACCTTTACACTGACCCCAGCCCTAACCCCTCTACAATACAACTATATACCACCTCTACACTGACCCCAGCCCTAACACCTCTACAATACAACTACATAACCCCTCTACAATACAACTACATTCCAGCCCTAACCCCTCTACAATACAACTATATACCACCTTTACACTGACCCCAGCCCTAACCCCTCTACAATACAACTATATACCACCTTTACACTGACCCCAGCCCTAATCCCTCTACAATACAACTCTATACCACCTTTACACTGACCCCAGTCCCTAACCCTTCTACAATACAACTATATACCACCTTTACACTGACCACAGCCCTAACACCTCTACAATACAACTAACTATATACCACCTTTACACTGACCCCAGCTCTAACCCCTCTACAATACAACTCTATACCACCTTTACACTGACCCCAGCCCTAACCCCTCTACAATACAACTCTATACCACCTTTACACTGACCCCAGCCCTAACCCCTCTACAATACAACTATATACCACCTTTACACTGACCCCAGCCCTAACCCCTCTACAATACAACTCTATACCACCTTTACACTGACCCCAGCCCTAACCCCTCTACAATACAACTATATACCACCTTTACACTGACCCCAGCCCTAATCCCTCTAAAATACAACTCTATACCACCTTTACACTGACCCCAGCCCTAACCCCTCTACAATACAACTACATACCACCTCTACACTGACCCCAGCCCTAACACCTCTACAATACAACGACATACCACCTTTACACTGACCCCAGCCCTAACCCCTCTACAATACAACTATATACCACCTCTACACTGACCCCAGCCCTAAAACCTCTACAATACAACTACTTACCACCTTTACACTGACCCCAGCCCTAACCCCTCTACAATACAACTCTATACCACCTTTACACTGACCCCAGCCCTAACCCCTCTACAATACAACTCTATACCACCTTTACACTGACCCCAGCCCTAACCCCTCTACAATACAACTATATACCACCTTTACACTGACCCCAGCCCTAACCCCTCTACAATACAACTCTATACCACCTTTACACTGACCCCAGCCCTAACCCCTCTACAATACAACTATATACCACCTTTACACTGACCCCAGCCCTAATCCCTCTACAATACAACTCTATACCACCTTTACACTGACCCCAGCCCTAACCCCTCTACAATACAACTATATACCACCTCTACACTGACCCCAGCCCTAACACCTCTACAATACAACTACATACCACCTTTACACTGACCCCAGCCCTAACCCCTCTACAAGACAACTATATACCACCTTTACACTGACCCCAGCCCTAACCCCTCTACAATACAACTATATACCAACTTTACACTGACCCCAGCCCTAACCCCTCTACAATACAACTCTATACCACCTTTACACTGACCCCAGCCCTAACCCCTCTGCAATACAACTATATACCACATTTACACTGACCCCAGCCCTAACCCCTCTACAATACAACTATATACCACCTTTACACTGACCCCAGCCCTAATCCCTCTACAATACAACTCTATACCACCTTTACACTGACCCCAGTCCCTAACCCTTCTACAATACAACTATATACCACCTTTACACTGACCACAGCCCTAACACCTCTACAATACAACTAACTATATACCACCTTTACACTGACCCCAGCTCTAACCCCTCTACAATACAACTCTATACCACCTTTACACTGACCCCAGCCCTAACCCCTCTACAATACAACTCTATACCACCTTTACACTGACCCCAGCCCTAACCCCTCTACAATACAACTATATACCACCTTTACACTGACCCCAGCCCTAACCCCTCTACAATACAACTCTATACCACCTTTACACTGACCCCAGCCCTAACCCCTCTACAATACAACTATATACCACCTTTACACTGACCCCAGCCCTAATCCCTCTAAAATACAACTCTATACCACCTTTACACTGACCCCAGCCCTAACCCCTCTACAATACAACTATATACCACCTCTACACTGACCCCAGCCCTAACACCTCTACAATACAACGACATACCACCTTTACACTGACCCCAGCCCTAACCCCTCTACAATACAACTATATACCACCTCTACACTGACCCCAGCCCTAAAACCTCAACAATACAACTACTTACCACCTTTACACTGACCCCAGCCCTAACCCCTCTACAATACAACTCTATACCACCTTTACACTGACCCCAGCCCTAACCCCTCTACAATACAACTCTATACCACCTTTACACTGACCCCAGCCCTAACCCCTCTACAATACAACTATATACCACCTTTACACTGACCCCAGCCCTAACCCCTCTACAATACAACTCTATACCACCTTTAAACTGACCCCAGCCCTAACCCCTCTACAATACAACTATATACCACCTCTACACTGACCCCAGCCCTAACACCTCTACAATACAACTACATACCACCTTTACACTGACCCCAGCCCTAACCCCTCTACAAGACAACTATATACCACCTTTACACTGACCCCAGCCCTAACCCCTCTACAATACAACTATATACCACCTTTACACTGACCCCAGCCCTAACCCCTCTACAATACAACTCTATACCACCTTTACACTGACCCCAGCCCTAACCCCTCTGCAATACAACTATATACCACATTTACACTGACCCCAGCCCTAACCCCTCTACAATACAACTATATACCACCTTTACACTGACCCCAGCCCTAACCCCTCTACTATACAACTCTATACCACCTTTACACGGACCCCAGCCCTAACCCCTCTACAATACAACTATATACCACCTTTACACTGACCCCAGCCATAACCCCTCTACAATACAACTAACTATATACCACCTTTACACTGACCCCAGCCATAACCCCTCTACAATACAACTATATACCACCTTTACACTGACCCCAGCCCTAACCCGTCTACAATACAACTATATACCACCTTTACACTGACCCCAGCTCTAACCACTCTACAATACAACTATATACCACCTTTACACTGACCTTTACACTAACCCCTCTACAATACAACTCTATACCACCTTTATACTGACCCCAGGCCTAACCCCTCTACAATACAACTCTATACCACCTCTACACTGACCCCAGCCCTAACCCCTCTACAATACAACTATATACCACCTTTACACTGACCCCAGCCCTAATCCCTCTACAATACAACTCTATACCACCTTTACACTGACCCCAGCCCTAACCCCTCTACAATACAACTCTATACCACCTTTACACTGACCCCAGCCCTAACCCCTCTGCAATACAACTATATACCACATTTACACTGACCCCAGCCCTAACCCCTCTACAATACAACTATATACCACCTTTACACTGACCCCAGCCCTAATCCCTCTACAATACAACTCTATACCACCTTTACACTGACCCCAGTCCCTAACCCTTCTACAATACAACTATATACCACCTTTACACTGACCACAGCCCTAACACCTCTACAATACAACTAACTATATACCACCTTTACACTGACCCCAGCTCTAACCCCTCTACAATACAACTCTATACCACCTTTACACTGACCCCAGCCCTAACCCCTCTACAATACAACTCTATACCACCTTTACACTGACCCCAGCCCTAACCCCTCTACAATACAACTATATACCACCTTTACACTGACCCCAGCCCTAACCCCTCTACAATACAACTCTATACCACCTTTACACTGACCCCAGCCCTAACCCCTCTACAATACAACTATATACCACCTTTACACTGACCCCAGCCCTAATCCCTCTAAAATACAACTCTATACCACCTTTACACTGACCCCAGCCCTAACCCCTCTACAATACAACTATATACCACCTCTACACTGACCCCAGCCCTAACACCTCTACAATACAACGACATACCACCTTTACACTGACCCCAGCCCTAACCCCTCTACAATACAACTATATACCACCTCTACACTGACCCCAGCCCTAAAACCTCAACAATACAACTACTTACCACCTTTACACTGACCCCAGCCCTAACCCCTCTACAATACAACTCTATACCACCTTTACACTGACCCCAGCCCTAACCCCTCTACAATACAACTCTATACCACCTTTACACTGACCCCAGCCCTAACCCCTCTACAATACAACTATATACCACCTTTACACTGACCCCAGCCCTAACCCCTCTACAATACAACTCTATACCACCTTTAAACTGACCCCAGCCCTAACCCCTCTACAATACAACTATATACCACCTCTACACTGACCCCAGCCCTAACACCTCTACAATACAACTACATACCACCTTTACACTGACCCCAGCCCTAACCCCTCTACAAGACAACTATATACCACCTTTACACTGACCCCAGCCCTAACCCCTCTACAATACAACTATATACCACCTTTACACTGACCCCAGCCCTAACCCCTCTACAATACAACTCTATACCACCTTTACACTGACCCCAGCCCTAACCCCTCTGCAATACAACTATATACCACATTTACACTGACCCCAGCCCTAACCCCTCTACAATACAACTATATACCACCTTTACACTGACCCCAGCCCTAACCCCTCTACTATACAACTCTATACCACCTTTACACGGACCCCAGCCCTAACCCCTCTACAATACAACTATATACCACCTTTACACTGACCCCAGCCATAACCCCTCTACAATACAACTAACTATATACCACCTTTACACTGACCCCAGCCATAACCCCTCTACAATACAACTATATACCACCTTTACACTGACCCCAGCCCTAACCCGTCTACAATACAACTATATACCACCTTTACACTGACCCCAGCTCTAACCACTCTACAATACAACTATATACCACCTTTACACTGACCTTTACACTAACCCCTCTACAATACAACTCTATACCACCTTTATACTGACCCCAGGCCTAACCCCTCTACAATACAACTCTATACCACCTCTACACTGACCCCAGCCCTAACCCCTCTACAATACAACTATATACCACCTTTACACTGACCCCAGCCCTAATCCCTCTACAATACAACTCTATACCACCTTTACACTGACCCCAGCCCTAACCCCTCTACAATACAACTATATACCACCTCTACACTGACCCCAGCCCTAACACCTCTACAATACAATGACATACCACCTTTACACTGACCCCAGCCCTAACCCCTCTACAATACAACTATATACCACCTCTACACTGACCCCAGCCCTAACACCTCTACAATACAACTACATAACCCCTCTACAATACAACTACATTCCAGCCCTAACCCCTCTACAATACAACTATATACCACCTTTACACTGACCCCAGCCCTAACCCCTCTACAATACAACTATATACCACCTTTACACTGACCCCAGCCCTAATCCCTCTACAATACAACTCTATACCACCTTTACACTGACCCCAGTCCCTAACCCTTCTACAATACAACTATATACCACCTTTACACTGACCACAGCCCTAACACCTCTACAATACAACTAACTATATACCACCTTTACACTGACCCCAGCTCTAACCCCTCTACAATACAACTCTATACCACCTTTACACTGACCCCAGCCCTAACCCCTCTACAATACAACTCTATACCACCTTTACACTGACCCCAGCCCTAACCCCTCTACAATACAACTATATACCACCTTTACACTGACCCCAGCCCTAACCCCTCTACAATACAACTCTATACCACCTTTACACTGACCCCAGCCCTAACCCCTCTACAATACAACTATATACCACCTTTACACTGACCCCAGCCCTAATCCCTCTAAAATACAACTCTATACCACCTTTACACTGACCCCAGCCCTAACCCCTCTACAATACAACTATATACCACCTCTACACTGACCCCAGCCCTAACACCTCTACAATACAACGACATACCACCTTTACACTGACCCCAGCCCTAACCCCTCTACAATACAACTATATACCACCTCTACACTGACCCCAGCCCTAAAACCTCTACAATACAACTACTTACCACCTTTACACTGACCCCAGCCCTAACCCCTCTACAATAAAACTCTATACCACCTTTACACTGACCCCAGCCCTAACCCCTCTACAATACAACTCTATACCACCTTTACACTGACCCCAGCCCTAACCCCTCTACAATACAACTATTTACCACCTTTACACTGACCCCAGCCCTAACCCCTCTACAATACAACTCTATACCACCTTTACACTGACCCCAGCCCTAACCCCTCTACAATACAACTATATACCACCTTTACACTGACCCCAGCCCTAATCCCTCTACAATACAACTCTATACCACCTTTACACTGACCCCAGCCCTAACCCCTCTACAATACAACTATATACCACCTCTACACTGACCCCAGCCCTAACACCTCTACAATACAACTACATACCACCTTTACACTGACCCCAGCCCTAACCCCTCTACAAGACAACTATATACCACCTTTACACTGACCCCAGCCCTAACCCCTCTACAATACAACTATATACCAACTTTACACTGACCCCAGCCCTAACCCCTCTACAATACAACTCTATACCACCTTTACACTGACCCCAGCCCTAACCCCTCTGCAATACAACTATATACCACATTTACACTGACCCCAGCCCTAACCCCTCTACAATACAACTATATACCACCTTTACACTGACCCCAGCCCTAATCCCTCTACAATACAACTCTATACCACCTTTACACTGACCCCAGTCCCTAACCCTTCTACAATACAACTATATACCACCTTTAATCTGACCACAGCCCTAACACCTCTACAATACAACTAACTATATACCACCTTTACACTGACCCCAGCTCTAACCCCTCTACAATACAACTCTATACCACCTTTACACTGACCCCAGCCCTAACCCCTCTACAATACAACTCTATACCACCTTTACACTGACCCCAGCCCTAACCCCTCTACAATACAACTATATACCACCTTTACACTGACCCCAGCCCTAACCCCTCTACAATACAACTCTATACCACCTTTACACTGACCCCAGCCCTAACCCCTCTACAATACAACTATATACCACCTTTACACTGACCCCAGCCCTAATCCCTCTAAAATACAACTCTATACCACCTTTACACTGACCCCAGCCCTAACCCCTCTACAATACAACTATATACCACCTCTACACTGACCCCAGCCCTAACACCTCTACAATACAACGACATACCACCTTTACACTGAACCCAGCCCTAACCCCTCTACAATACAACTATATACCACCTCTACACTGACCCCAGCCCTAAAACCTCAACAATACAACTACTTACCACCTTTACACTGACCCCAGCCCTAACCCCTCTACAATACAACTCTATACCACCTTTACACTGACCCCAGCCCTAACCCCTCTACAATACAACTCTATACCACCTTTACACTGACCCCAGCCCTAACCCCTCTACAATACAACTATATACCACCTTTACACTGACCCCAGCCCTAACCCCTCTACAATACAACTCTATACCACCTTTACACTGACCCCAGCCCTAACCCCTCTACAATACAACTATATACCACCTTTACACTGACCCCAGCCCTAATCCCTCTACAATACAACTCTATACCACCTTTACACTGACCCCAGCCCTAATCCCTCTACAATACAACTCTATACCACCTTTACACTGACCCCAGCCCTAACCCCTCTACAATACAACTATATACCACCTTTACACTGACCCCAGCCCTAATCCCTCTACAATACAACTAACTATATACCACCTTTACACTGACCCCAGCCATAACCCCTCTACAATACAACTATATACCACCTTTACACTGACGCCAGCCCTAATCCCTCTACAATACAACTAACTATATACCACCTTTACACTGACCCCAGCCATAACCCCTCTACAATACAACTATATACCACCTTTACACTGACCCCAGCCCTAACCCGTCTACAATACAACTATATACGACCTTTACACTGACCCCAGCTCTAACCACTCTACAATACAACTATATACCACCTTTACACTGACCTTTACACTAACCCCTCTACAATACAACTCTATACCACCTTTATACTGACCCCAGCCCTAACCCCTCTACAATACAACTCTATACCACCTTTACACTGACCCCAGCCCTAACCCCTCTACAATACAACTATATACCACCTTTACACTGACCCCAGCCCTAATCCCTCTACAATACAACTCTATACCACCTTTACACTGACCCCAGCGCTAACCCCTCTACAATACAACTATATACCACCTCTACACTGACCCCAGCCCTAACACCACTACAATACAATGACATACCACCTTTACACTGACCCCAGCCCTAACCCCTCTACAATACAACTATATACCACCTCTACACTGACCCCAGCCCTAACACCTCTACAATACAACTACATAACCCCTCTACAATACAACTACATTCCAGCCCTAACCCCTCTACAATACAACTATATACCACCTTTACACTGACCCCAGCCCTAACCCCTCTACAATACAACTATATACCACCTTTACACTGACCCCAGCCCTAATCCCTCTACAATACAACTCTATACCACCTTTACACTGACCCCAGTCCCTAACCCTTCTACAATACAACTATATACCACCTTTACACTGACCACAGCCCTAACACCTCTACAATACAACTAACTATATACCACCTTTACACTGACCCCAGCTCTTACCCCTCTACAATACAACTCTATACCACCTTTACACTGACCCCAGCCCTAACCCCTCTACAATACAACTCTATACCACCTTTACACTGACCCCAGCCCTAACCCCTCTACAATACAACTATATACCACCTTTACACTGACCCCAGCCCTAACCCCTCTACAATACAACTCTATACCACCTTTACACTGACCCCAGCCCTAACCCCTCTACAATACAACTATATACCACCTTTACACTGACCCCAGCCCTAATCCCTCTAAAATACAACTCTATACCACCTTTACACTGACCCCAGCCCTAACTCCTCTACAATACAACTATAAACCACCTCTACACTGACCCCAGCCCTAACACCTCTACAATACAACGACATACCACCTTTACACTGACCCCAGCCCTAACCCCTCTACAATACAACTATTTACCACCTCTACACTGACCCCAGCCCTAAAACCTCTACAATACAACTACTTACCACCTTTACACTGACCCCAGCCCTAACCCCTCTACAATACAACTATATACCACCTTTACACTGACCCCAGCCCTAACCCCTCTACAATACAACTATATACCACCTTTACACTGACCCCAGCCCTAACCCCTCTACAATACAACTCTATACCACCTTTACACTGACCCCAGCCCTAACCCCTCTGCAATACAACTATATACAACCTTTACACTGACCCCAGCCCTAACCCCTCTACAATACAACTATATACCACCTTTACACTGACCCCAGCCCTAACCCCTCTACAATAAAACTCTATACCACCTTTACACTGACCCCAGCCCTAACCCCTCTACAATACAACTATATACCACCTTTACACTGACCCCAGCCCTAATCTCTCTACAATACAACTAACTATATACCACCTTTACACTGACCCCAGCCATAACCCCTCTACAATACAACTATATACCACCTTTACACTGACCCCAGCCCTAACCCCTCTACAATACAACTATATACCACCTTTACACTGACCCCAGCCCTAACCCCTCTACAATACAACTCTATACCACCTTTACACTGACCCCAGCCCTAACCCCTCTGCAATACAACTATATACCACCTTTACACTGACCCCAGCCCTAACCCCTCTACAATACAACTATATACCACCTTTACACTGACCCCAGCCCTAACCCCTCTACAATAAAACTCTATACCACCTTTACACTGACCCCAGCCCTAACCCCTCTACAATACAACTATATACCACCTTTACACTGACCCCAGCCCTAATCTCTCTACAATACAACTAACTATATACCACCTTTACACTGACCCCAGCCATAACCCCTCTACAATACAACTATATACCACCTTTACACTGACCCCAGCCCTAACCCGTCTACAATACAACTATATACCACATTTACACTGACCCCAGCTCTAACCCCTCTACAATACAACTGTATACCACCTTTTCACTGACCCCAGCCCTAACCCCTCTACAATACAACTCTATACCACCTTTACACTGACCCCAGCCCTAACCCCTCTACAATACAACTATATACCACCTTTACACTGACCCCAGCCCTAATCCCTCTACAATACAACTCTACACCACCTTTACAATGACCCCAGCCCTAACCCCTCTACAATACAACTATATACCACCTCTACACTGACCCCAGCCCTAACACCTCTACAATACAACGACATACCACCTTTACACTGACCCCAGCCCTAACCCCTCTACAATACAACTATATACCACCTCTACACTGACCCCAGCCCTAACACCTCTACAATACAACTACATACCACCTTTACACTGACCCCAGCCCTAACCCCTCTACAATACAACTATATACCACCTTTACACTGACCCCAGCCCTAACCCCTCTACAATACAACTATATACCACCTTTACACTGACCACAGCCCTAACACCTCTACAATACAACTATATACCACCTTTACACTGACCCCAGCCCTAACCCCTCTACAATATAACTATATACCACCTTTACACTGACCACAGCCCTAACCCCTCTACAATACAACTATATACCACCTTTACACTGACCCCAGCCCTAACCCCTCTACAATACAACTATATACCACCTTTACACTGACCCCAGCACTAACCCCTCTACAATACAACTATATACCACCTCTACACTGACCCCAGCCCTAACCCCTCTACAATACAACTATATACCACCTTTACACTGACCCCAGCCCTAACCCCTCTACAATACAACTCTATACCACCTTTACACTGACCCTAGCCCTAACCACTCTACAATACAACTATATACCACCTTTACACTGACCCCAGCTTTAACCACTCTACAATACAACTAACTATATACCACCTTTACACTGACCCCAGCCCTAACCACTCTACAATACAACTATATACCACCTTTACACTGACCCCAGCTCTAACCACTCTACAATACAACTAACTATATACCACCTTTACACTGACCCCAGCTTTAACCACTCTACAATACAACTAACTATATACCACCTTTACACTGACCCCAGCCCTAACCACTCTACAATACAACTCTATACCACCTTTACACTGACCCTAGCCCTAACCACTCTACAATACAACTATATACCACCTTTACACTGACCCCAGCTTTAACCACTCTACAATACAACTAACTATATACCACCTTTACACTGACCCCAGCCCTAACCACTCTACAATACAACTATATACCACCTTTACACTGACCCCAGCCCTAACCCCTCTACAATAAAACTCTATACCACCTTTACACTGACCCCAGCCCTAACCCCTCTACAATACAACTATATACCACCTTTACACTGACCCCAGCCCTAATCTCTCTACAATACAACTAACTATATACCACCTTTACACTGACCCCAGCCATAACCCCTCTACAATACAACTATATACCACCTTTACACTGACCCCAGCCCTAACCCGTCTACAATACAACTATATACCACATTTACACTGACCCCAGCTCTAACCCCTCTACAATACAACTGTATACCACCTTTTCACTGACCCCAGCCCTAACCCCTCTACAATACAACTCTATACCACATTTACACTGACCCCAGCCCTAACCCCTCTACAATACAACTATATACCACCTTTACACTGACCCCAGCCCTAATCCCTCTACAATACAACTCTACACCACCTTTACACTGACCCCAGCCCTAACCCCTCTACAATACAACTATATACCACCTCTACACTGACCCCAGCCCTAACACCTCTACAATACAACGACATACCACCTTTACACTGACCCCAGCCCTAACCCCTCTACAATACAACTATATACCACCTCTACACTGACCCCAGCCCTAACACCTCTACAATACAACTACATACCACCTTTACACTGACCCCAGCCCTAACCCCTCTACAATACAACTATATACCACCTTTACACTGACCCCAGCCCTAACCCCTCTACAATACAACTCTATACCACCTTTACACTGACCACAGCCCTAACACCTCTACAATACAACTAACTATATACCACCTTTACACTGACCCCAGCTCTAACCCCTCTACAATACAACTCTATACCACCTTTACACTGACCCCAGCCCTAACCCCTCTACAATACAACACTACACCACCTTTACACTGACCACAGCCCTAACCCCTCTACAATACAACTCTATACCACCTTTACACTGACCCCAGCCCTAACCCCTCTACAATACAACTCTATACCACCTTTACACTGACCCCAGCCCTAACCCCTCTACAATACAACTATATACCACCTTTACACTGACCCCAGCCCTAACCCCTCTACAATACAACTCTATACCACCTTTACACTGACCCCAGCCCTAACCCCTCTACAATACAACTATATACCACCTTTACACTGACCCCAGCCCTAATCCCTCTACAATACAACTCTATACCACCTTTACACTGACCCCAGCCCTAACCCCTCTACAATACAACTATATACCACCTCTACACTGACCCCAGCCCTAACACCTCTACAATACAACTACATACCACCTTTACACTGACCCCAGCCCTAACCCCTCTACAAGACAACTATATACCACCTTTACACTGACCCCAGCCCTAACCCCTCTACAATACAACTATATACCACCTTTACACTGACCCCAGCCCTAACCCCTCTACAATACAACTCTATACCACCTTTACACTGGCCCCAGCCCTAACCCCTCTGCAATACAACTAAATACCACATTTACACTGACCCCAGCCCTAACCCCTCTACAATACAACTATATACCACCTTTACACTGACCCCAGCCCTAACCCCTCTACTATACAACTCTATACCACCTTTACACGGACCCCAGCCCTAACCCCTCTACAATACAACTATATACCACCTTTACACTGACCCCAGCCATAACCCCTCTACAATACAACTAACTATATACCACCTTTACACTGACCCCAGCCATAACCCCTCTACAATACAACTATATACCACCTTTACACTGAACCCAGCCCTAACCCGTCTACAATACAACTATATACCACCTTTACACTGACCCCAGCTCTAACCACTCTACAATACAACTATATACCACATTTACACTGACCTTTACACTAACCCCTCTACAATACAACTCTATACCACCTTTATACTGACCCCAGGCCTAACCCCTCTACAATACAACTCTATACCACCTTTACACTGACCCCAGCCCTAACCCCTCTACAATACAACTATATACCACCTTTACACTGACCCCAGCCCTAATCCCTCTACAATACAACTCTATACCACCTTTACACTGACCCCAGCCCTAACCCCTCTACAATACAACTATATACCACCTCTACACTGACCCCAGCCCTAACACCTCTACAATACAATGACATACCACCTTTACACTGACCCCAGCCCTAACCCCTCTACAATACAACTATATACCACCTCTACACTGACCCCAGCCCTAACACCTCTACAATACAACTACATAACCCCTCTACAATACAACTACATTCCAGCCCTAACCCCTCTACAATACAACTATATACCACCTTTACACTGACCCCAGCCCTAACCCCTCTACAATACAACTATATACCACCTTTACACTGACCCCAGCCCTAATCTCTCTACAATACAACTAACTATATACCACCTTTACACTGACCCCAGCCATAACCCCTCTACAATACAACTATATACCACCTTTACACTGACCCCAGCCCTAACCCGTCTACAATACAACTATATACCACATTTACACTGACCCCAGCTCTAACCCCTCTACAATACAACTGTATACCACCTTTTCACTGACCCCAGCCCTAACCCCTCTACAATACAACTCTATACCACATTTACACTGACCCCAGCCCTAACCCCTCTACAATACAACTATATACCACCTTTACACTGACCCCAGCCCTAATCCCTCTACAATACAACTCTACACCACCTTTACACTGACCCCAGCCCTAACCCCTCTACAATACAACTATATACCACCTCTACACTGACCCCAGCCCTAACACCTCTACAATACAACGACATACCACCTTTACACTGACCCCAGCCCTAACCCCTCTACAATACAACTATAAACCACCTCTACACTGACCCCAGCCCTAACACCTCTACAATACAACTACATACCACCTTTACACTGACCCCAGCCCTAACCCCTCTACAATACAACTATATACCACCTTTACACTGACCCCAGCCCTAACCCCTCTACAATACAACTAACTATATACCACCTTTACACTGACCCCAGCTCTAACCCCTCTACAATACAACTCTATACCACCTTTACACTGACCCCAGCCCTAACCCCTCTACAATACAACACTACACCACCTTTACACTGACCACAGCCCTAACCCCTCTACAATACAACTCTATACCACCTTTACACTGACCCCAGCCCTAACCCCTCTACAATACAACTATATACCACCTTTACACTGACCCCAGCCCTAACCCCTCTACAATACAACTCTATACCACCTTTACACTGACCCCAGCCCTAACCCCTCTACAATACAACTATATACCACCTTTACACTGACCCCAGCCCTAATCCCTCTACAATACAACTCTATACCACCTTTACACTGACCCCAGCCCTAACCCCTCTACAATACAACTATATACCACCTCTACACTGACCCCAGCCCTAACACCTCTACAATACAACTACATACCACCTTTACACTGACCCCAGCCCTAACCCCTCTACAAGACAACTATATACCACCTTTACACTGACCCCAGCCCTAACCCCTCTACAATACAACTATATACCACCTTTACACTGACCCCAGCCCTAACCCCTCTACAATACAACTCTATACCACCTTTACACTGACCCCAGCCCTAACCCCTCTACAATACAACTATATACCACCTTTACACTGACCCCAGCCCTAATCCCTCTACAATACAACTCTATACCACCTTTACACTGACCCCAGCCCTAACCCCTCTACAATACAACTATATACCACCTCTACACTGACCCCAGCCCTAACACCTCTACAATACAACTACATACCACCTTTACACTGACCCCAGCCCTAACCCCTCTACAAGACAACTATATACCACCTTTACACTGACCCCAGCCCTAACCCCTCTACAATACAACTATATACCACCTTTACACTGACCCCAGCCCTAACCCCTCTACAATACAACTCTATACCACCTTTACACTGACCCCAGCCCTAACCCCTCTGCAATACAACTAAATACCACATTTACACTGACCCCAGCCCTAACCCCTCTACAATACAACTCTATACCACCTTTACACTGACCCCAGCCCTAACCCCTCTACTATACAACTATATACCACCTTTACACTGACCCCAGCCATAACCCCTCTACAATACAACTAACTATATACCACCTTTACACTGACCCCAGCTCTAACCACTCTACAATACAACTATATACCACCTTTACACTGACCTTTACACTAACCCCTCTACAATACAACTCTATACCACCTTTATACTGACCCCAGGCCTAACCCCTCTACAATACAACTCTATACCACCTTTACACTGACCCCAGCCCTAACCCCTCTACAATACAACTATATACCACCTTTACACTGACCCCAGCCCTAATCCCTCTACAATACAACTCTATACCACCTTTACACTGACCCCAGCCCTAACCCCTCTACAATACAACTATATACCACCTCTACACTGACCCCAGCCCTAACACCTCTACAATACAATGACATACCACCTTTACACTGACCCCAGCCCTAACCCCTCTACAATACAACTATATACCACCTCTACACTGACCCCAGCCCTAACACCTCTACAATACAACTACATAACCCCTCTACAATACAACTACATTCCAGCCCTAACCCCTCTACAATACAACTATATACCACCTTTACACTGACCCCAGCCCTAACCCCTCTACAATACAACTATATACCACCTTTACACTGACCCCAGCCCTAATCCCTCTACAATACAACTCTATACCACCTTTACACTGACCCCAGTCCCTAACCCTTCTACAATACAACTATATACCACCTTTACACTGACCACAGCCCTAACCCCTCTACAATACAACTATATACCACCTTTACACTGACCCCAGCCCTAACCCCTCTACAATACAACTCTATACCACCTTTACACTGACCCCAGCCCTAACCCCTCTACAATACAACTATATACCACCTTTACACTGACCCCAGCCCTAATCCCTCTAAAATACAACTCTATACCACCTTTACACTGACCCCAGCCCTAACCCCTCTACAATACAACTATATACCACCTCTACACTGACCCCAGCCCTAACACCTCTACAATACAACGACATACCACCTTTACACTGACCCCAGCCCTAACCCCTCTACAATACAACTATATACCACCTCTACACTGACCCCAGCCCTAAAACCTCTACAATACAACCACTTACCACCTTTACACTGACCCCAGCCCTAACCCCTCTACAATACAACTCTATACCACCTTTACACTGACCCCAGCCCTAACCCCTCTACAATACAACTCTATACCACCTTTACACTGACCCCAGCCCTAACCCCTCTACAATACAACTATATACCACCTTTACACTGACCCCAGCCCTAACCCCTCTACAATACAACTCTATACCACCTTTACACTGACCCCAGCCCTAACCCCTCTACAATACAACTATATACCACCTTTACACTGACCCCAGCCCTAATCCCTCTACAATACAACTCTATACCACCTTTACACTGACCCCAGCCCTAACCCCTCTACAATACAACTATATACCACCTCTACACTGACCCCAGCCCTAACACCTCTACAATACAACTACATACCACCTTTACACTGACCCCAGCCCTAACCCCTCTACAAGACAACTATATACCACCTTTACACTGACCCCAGCCCTAACCCCTCTACAATACAACTATGTACCAACTTTACACTGACCCCAGCCCTAACCCCTCTACAATACAACTCTATACCACCTTTACACTGACCCCAGCCCTAACCCCTCTGCAATACAACTATATACCACATTTACACTGACCCCAGCCCTAACCCCTCTACAATACAACTATATACCACCTTTACACTGACCCCAGCCCTAACCCCTCTACTATACAACTCTATACCACCTTTACACGGACCCCAGCCCTAACCCCTCTACAATACAACTATATACCACCTTTACACTGACCCCAGCCCTAATCCCTCTACAATACAACTAACTATATACCACCTTTACACTGACCCCAGCCATAACCCCTCTACAATACAACTATATACCACCTTTACACTGACGCCAGCCCTAATCCCTCTACAATACAACTAACTATATACCACCTTTACACTGACCCCAGCCATAACCCCTCTACAATACAACTATATACCACCTTTACACTGACCCCAGCCCTAACCCGTCTACAATACAACTATATACGACCTTTACACTGACCCCAGCTCTAACCACTCTACAACACAACTATATACCACCTTTACACTGACCTTTACACTAACCCCTCTACAATACAACTCTATACCACCTTTATACTGACCCCAGCCCTAACCCCTCTACAATACAACTCTATACCACCTTTACACTGACCCCAGCCCTAACCCCTCTACAATACAACTATATACCACCTTTACACTGACCCCAGCCCTAATCCCTCTACAATACAACTCTATACCACCTTTACACTGACCCCAGCGCTAACCCCTCTACAATACAACTATATACCACCTCTACACTGACCCCAGCCCTAACACCACTACAATACAATGACATACCACCTTTACACTGACCCCAGCCCTAACCCCTCTACAATACAACTATATACCACCTCTACACTGACCCCAGCCCTAACACCTCTACAATACAACTACATAACCCCTCTACAATACAACTACATTCCAGCCCTAACCCCTCTACAATTAAACTCTATACCACCTTTACACTGACCCCAGCCCTAACCCCTCTACAATACAACTATATACCACCTTTACACTGACCCCAGCCCTAATCCCTCTACAATACAACTCTATACCACCTTTACACTGACCCCAGTCCCTAACCCTTCTACAATACAACTATATACCACCTTTACACTGACCACAGCCCTAACACCTCTACAATACAACTAACTATATACCACCTTTACACTGACCCCAGCTCTTACCCCTCTACAATACAACTCTATACCACCTTTACACTGACCCCAGCCCTAACCCCTCTACAATACAACTCTATACCACCTTTACACTGACCCCAGCCCTAACCCCTCTACAATACAACTATATACCACCTTTACACTGACCCCAGCCCTAATCCCTCTAAAATACAACTCTATACCACCTTTACACTGACCCCAGCCCTAACTCCTCTACAATACAACTATAAACCACCTCTACACTGACCCCAGCCCTAACACCTCTACAATACAACGACATACCACCTTTACACTGACCCCAGCCCTAACCCCTCTACAATACAACTATATACCACCTCTACACTGACCCCAGCCCTAAAACCTCTACAATATAACTACTTACCACCTTTACACTGACCCCAGCCCTAACCCCTCTACAATACAACTATATACCACCTTTACACTGACCCCAGCCCTAACCCCTCTACAATACAACTATATACCACCTTTACACTGACCCCAGCCCTAACCCCTCTACAATACAACTCTATACCACCTTTACACTGACCCCAGCCCTAACCCCTCTGCAATACAACTATATACCACCTTTACACTGACCCCGGCCCTAACCCCTCTACAATACAACTATATACCACCTTTACACTGACCCCAGCCCTAACCCCTCTACAATAAAACTCTATACCACCTTTACACTGACCCCAGCCCTAACCCCTCTACAATACAACTATATACCACCTTTACACTGACCCCAGCCCTAATCTCTCTACAATACAACTAACTATATACCACCTTTACACTGACCCCAGCCATAACCCCTCTACAATACAACTATATACCACCTTTACACTGACCCCAGCCCTAACCCGTCTACAATACAACTATATACCACATTTACACTGACCCCAGCTCTAACCCCTCTACAATACAACTGTATACCACCTTTTCACTGACCCCAGCCCTAACCCCTCTACAATACAACTCTATACCACCTTTACACTGACCCCAGCCCTAACCCCTCTACAATACAACTATATACCACCTTTACACTGACCCCAGCCCTAATCCCTCTACAATACAACTCTACACCACCTTTACAATGACCCCAGCCCTAACCCCTCTACAATACAACTATATACCACCTCTACACTGACCCCAGCCCTAACACCTCTACAATACAACGACATACCACCTTTACACTGACCCCAGCCCTAACCCCTCTACAATACAACTATATACCACCTCTACACTGACCCCAGCCCTAACACCTCTACAATACAACTACATACCACCTTTACACTGACCCCAGCCCTAACCCCTCTACAATACAACTATATACCACCTTTACACTGACCCCAGCCCTAACCCCTCTACAATACAACTATATACCACCTTTACACTGACCACAGCCCTAACACCTCTACAATACAACTAACTATATACCACCTTTACACTGAGCCCAGCTCTAACCCCTCTACAATACAACTCTATACCACCTTTACACTGACCCCAGCCCTAACCCCTCTACAATACAACTATATACTACCTTTACACTGACCCCAGCACTAACCACTCTACAATACAACTATATACCACCTTTACACTGACCCCAGCCCTAACCCCTCTACAATACAACTATATACCACCTTTACACTGACCCCAGCCCTAACCCCTCTACAATACAACTATATACCACCTTTACACTGACCCCAGCCCTAACCCCTCTACAATACAACTATATACCACCTTTACACTGACCTTAGCACTAACCCCTCTACAATACAACTATATACCACCTCTACACTGACCCCAGCCCTAACCCCTCTACAATACAACTATATACCACCTTTACACTGACCCCAGCCCTAACCCCTCTACAATACAACTCTATACCACCTTTACACTGACCCCAGCCCTAAACCCTCTACAATACAACTATATACCACCTTTACACTGACCCCAGCCCTAACCCCTCTACAATACAACTCTATACCACCTTTACACTGACCCCAGCCCTAACCCCTCTACAATACAACTATATACCACCTTTACACTGACCCCAGCACTAACCCCTCTACAATACAACTATATACCACCTCTACACTGACCACAGCCCTAACCCCTCTACAATACAACTCTATACCACCTTTACACTGACGCCAGTCCCTAACCCCTCTTCAATACAACTAACTATATACCACCTTTACACTGACCCCAGCCCTAACCCCTCTACAATACAACTATATACCACCTTTACACTGACCCCAGCCCTAACCCCTCTACAATACAACTATATACCATCTTTACACTGACCCCAGCCCTAACCACTCTACAATACAACTCTATACCACCTTTACACTGACCCTAGCCCTAACCACTCTACAATACAACTATATACCACCTTTACACTGACCCCAGCTTTAACCACTCTACAATACAACTAACTATATACCACCTTTACACTGACCCCAGCCCTAACCACTCTACAATATAACTATATACCACCTTTACACTGACCCCAGCCCTAACCCCTCTACAATACAACTATATACCACCTTTACACTGACCCCAGCTCTAACCACTCTACAATACAACTAACTATATACCACCTTTACACTGACCCCAGCTTTAACCACTCTACAATACAACTAACTATATACCACCTTTACACTGACCCCAGCCCTAACCACTCTACAATACAACTCTATACCACCTTTACACTGACCCTAGCCCTAACCACTCTACAATACAACTATATACCACCTTTACACTGACCCCAGCTTTAACCACTCTACAATACAACTAACTATATACCACCTTTACACTGACCCCAGCCCTAACCACTCTACAATACAACTATATACCACCTTTACACTGACCCCAGCCCTAACCCCTCTACAATAAAACTCTATACCACCTTACACTGACCCCAGCCCTAACCCCTCTACAATACAACTATATACCACCTTACACTGACCCCAGCCCTAATCTCTCTACAATACAACTAACTATATACCACCTTTACACTGACCCCAGCCATAACCCCTCTACAATACAACTATATACCACCTTTACACTGACCCCAGCCCTAACCCGTCTACAATACAACTATATACCACATTTACACTGACCCCAGCTCTAACCCCTCTACAATACAACTGTATACCACCTTTTCACTGACCCCAGCCCTAACCCCTCTACAATACAACTCTATACCACCTTTACACTGACCCCAGCCCTAACCCCTCTACAATACAACTATATACCACCTTTACACTGACCCCAGCTCTAACCCCTCTACAATACAACTGTATACCACCTTTTCACTGACCCCAGCCCTAACCCCTCTACAATACAACTCTATACCACCTTTACACTGACCCCAGCCCTAACCCCTCTACAATACAACTATATACCACCTTTACACTGACGCCAGCCCTAATCCCTCTACAATACAACTCTACACCACCTTTACACTGACCCCAGCCCTAACCCCTCTACAATACAACTATATACCACCTCTACACTGACCCCAGCCCTAACACCTCTACAATACAACGACATACCACCTTTACACTGACCCCAGCCCTAACCCCTCTACAATACAACTATATACCACCTCTACACTGGCCCCAGCCCTAACACCTCTACAATACAACTACATACCACCTTTACACTGACCCCAGCCCTAACCCCTCTACAATACAACTATATACCACCTTTACACTGACCCCAGCCCTAACCCCTCTACAATACAACTATATACCACCTTTACACTGACCACAGCACTAACACCTCTACAATACAACTAACTATATACCACCTTTACACTGAGCCCAACTCTAACCCCTCTACAATACAACTCTATACCACCTTTACACTGACCCCAGCCCTAACCCCTCTACAATACAACTATATACTACCTTTACACTGACCCCAGCACTAACCACTCTACAATACAACTATATACCACCTTTACACTGACCCCAGCCCTAACCCCTCTACAATACAACTATATACCACCTTTACACTGACCACAGCCCTAACCCCTCTACAATACAACGACATACCACCTTTACACTGACCCCAGCTCTTACCCCTCTACAATACAACTCTATACCACCTTTACACTGACCCCAGCCCTAACCCCTCTACAATACAACTAACTATATACCACCTTTACACTGACCCCAGCTCTAACCCCTCTACAATACAACTCTATACTACCTTTACACTGACCCCAGCCCTAACCCCTCTACAATACAACTATATACCACCTTTACACTGACCCCAGCTCTAACCACTCTACAATACAACTATATACCACCTTTACACTGACCCCAGCCCTAACCCCTCTACAATACAACTATATACCACCTTTACACTGACCCCAGCCCTAACCCCTCTACAATACAACTATATACCACCTTTACACTGACCCCAGCCCTAACCCCTCTACAATACAACTATATACCACCTTTACACTGACCCCAGCCCTAACCCCTCTACAATACAACTCTATACCACCTTTACACTGACCCCAGCCCTAACCCCTCTACAATACAACTATATACCACCTTTACACTGACCCCAGCCCTAATCCCTCTACAATACAACTCTATACCACCTTTACACTGACCCCAGCCCTAACCCCTCTACAATACAACTATATACCACCTCTACACTGACCCCAGCCCTAACACCTCTACAATACAACTACATACCACCTTTACACTGACCCCAGCCCTAACCCCTCTACAAGACAACTATATACCACCTTTACACTGACCCCAGCCCTAACCCCTCTACAATACAACTATATACCAACTTTACACTGACCCCAGCCCTAACCCCTCTACAATACAACTCTATACCACCTTTACACTGACCCCAGCCCTAACCCCTCTGCAATACAACTATATACCACATTTACACTGACCCCAGCCCTAACCCCTCTACAATACAACTATATACCACCTTTACACTGACCCCAGCCCTAACCCCTCTACTATACAACTCTATACCACCTTTACACGGACCCCAGCCCTAACCCCTCTACAATACAACTATATACCACCTTTACACTGACCCCAGCCCTAATCCCTCTACAATACAACTAACTATATACCACCTTTACACTGACCCCAGCCATAACCCCTCTACAATACAACTATATACCACCTTTACACTGACGCCAGCCCTAATCCCTCTACAATACAACTAACTATATACCACCTTTACACTGACCCCAGCCATAACCCCTCTACAATACAACTATATACCACCTTTACACTGACCCCAGCACTAACCCCTCTACAATACAACTATATACCACCTCTACACTGACCACAGCCCTAACCCCTCTACAATACAACTCTATACCACCTTTACACTGACGCCAGTCCCTAACCCCTCTTCAATACAACTAACTATATACCACCTTTACACTGACCCCAGCCCTAACCCCTCTACAATACAACTATATACCACCTTTACACTGACCCCAGCCCTAACCCCTCTACAATACAACTATATACCATCTTTACACTGACCCCAGCCCTAACCCCTCTACAATACAACTATATACCACCTTTACACTGACCCCAGCCCTAACCCCTCTACAATACAACTCTATACCACCTTTACACTGACCCCAGCCCTAACCCCTCTGCAATACAACTATATACCACCTTTACACTGACCCCGGCCCTAACCCCTCTACAATACAACTATATACCACCTTTACACTGACCCCAGCCCTAACCCCTCTACAATAAAACTCTATACCACCTTTACACTGACCCCAGCCCTAACCCCTCTACAATACAACTATATACCACCTTTACACTGACCCCAGCCCTAATCTCTCTACAATACAACTAACTATATACCACCTTTACACTGACCCCAGCCATAACCCCTCTACAATACAACTATATACCACCTTTACACTGACCCCAGCCCTAACCCGTCTACAATACAACTATATACCACATTTACACTGACCCCAGCTCTAACCCCTCTACAATACAACTGTATACCACCTTTTCACTGACCCCAGCCCTAACCCCTCTACAATACAACTCTATACCACCTTTACACTGACCCCAGCCCTAACCCCTCTACAATACAACTATATACCACCTTTACACTGACCCCAGCCCTAATCCCTCTACAATACAACTCTACACCACCTTTACAATGACCCCAGCCCTAACCCCTCTACAATACAACTATATACCACCTCTACACTGACCCCAGCCCTAACACCTCTACAATACAACGACATACCACCTTTACACTGACCCCAGCCCTAACCCCTCTACAATACAACTATATACCACCTCTACACTGACCCCAGCCCTAACACCTCTACAATACAACTACATACCACCTTTACACTGACCCCAGCACTAACCCCTCTACAATACAACTATATACCACCTTTACACTGACCCCAGCCCTAACCCCTCTACAATACAACTATATACCACCTTTACACTGACCACAGCCCTAACACCTCTACAATACAACTAACTATATACCACCTTTACACTGAGCCCAGCTCTAACCCCTCTACAATACAACTCTATACCACCTTTACACTGACCCCAGCCCTAACCCCTCTACAATACAACTATATACTACCTTTACACTGACCCCAGCACTAACCACTCTACAATACAACTATATACCACCTTTACACTGACCCCAGCCCTAACCCCTCTACAATACAACTATATACCACCTTTACACTGACCACAGCCCTAACCCCTCTACAATACAACTATATACCACCTTTACACTGACCCCAGCCCTAACCCCTCTACAATACAACTATATACCACCTTTACACTGACCTTAGCACTAACCCCTCTACAATACAACTATATACCACCTCTACACTGACCCCAGCCCTAACCCCTCTACAATACAACTATATACCACCTTTACACTGACCCCAGCCCTAACCCCTCTACAATACAACTCTATACCACCTTTACACTGACCCCAGCCCTAAACCCTCTACAATACAACTATATACCACCTTTACACTGACCCCAGCCCTAACCCCTCTACAATACAACTCTATACCACCTTTACACTGACCCCAGCCCTAACCCCTCTACAATACAACTATATACCACCTTTACACTGACCCCAGCACTAACCCCTCTACAATACAACTATATACCACCTCTACACTGACCACAGCCCTAACCCCTCTACAATACAACTCTATACCACCTTTACACTGACGCCAGTCCCTAACCCCTCTTCAATACAACTAACTATATACCACCTTTACACTGACCCCAGCCCTAACCCCTCTACAATACAACTATATACCACCTTTACACTGACCCCAGCCCTAACCCCTCTACAATACAACTATATACCACCTTTACACTGACCCCAGCCCTAACCCGTCTACAATACAACTATATACCACATTTACACTGACCCCAGCCCTAATCTCTCTACAATACAACTATATACCACCTTTACACTGACCCTAGCCCTAACCACTCTACAATACAACTATATACCACCTTTACACTGACCCCAGCTTTAACCACTCTACAATACAACTAACTATATACCACCTTTACACTGACCCCAGCTCTAACCACTCTACAATACAACTAACTATATACCACCTTTACACTGACCCCAGCTTTAACCACTCTACAATACAACTAACTATATACCACCTTTACACTGACCCCAGCCCTAACCACTCTACAATACAACTAACCACTCTACAATACAACTAACTATATACCACCTTTACACTGACCCCAGCCCTAACCCCTCTACAATACAACTATATACCACCTTTACACTGACCCCAGCCCTAACCCCTCTACAATACAACTATATACATTAAATGTAAATGTAAATGTAAATGTAAATATACCATCTTTACACTGACCCCAGCCCTAACCACTCTACAATACAACTCTATACCACCTTTACACTGACCCTAGCCCTAACCACTCTACAATACAACTATATACCACCTTTACACTGACCCCAGCTTTAACCACTCTACAATACAACTAACTATATACCACCTTTACACTGACCCCAGCTCTAACCACTCTACAATACAACTAACTATATACCACCTTTACACTGACCCCAGCTTTAACCACTCTACAATACAACTAACTATATACCACCTTTACACTGACCCCAGCCCTAACCACTCTACAATACAACTCTATACCACCTTTACACTGACCCTAGCCCTAACCACTCTACAATACAACTATATACCACCTTTACACTGAACCCAGCTTTAACCACTCTACAATACAACTAACTATATACCACCTTTACACTGACCCCAGCCCTAACCACTCTACAATACAACTATATACCACCTTTACACTGACCCCAGCCCTAACCCCTCTACAATACAACTATATACCACCTTTACACTGACCCCAGCCCTAATCTCTCTACAATACAACTAACTATATACCACCTTTACACTGACCCCAGCCATAACCCCTCTACAATACAACTATATACCACCTTTACACTGACCCCAGCCCTAACCCGTCTACAATACAACTATATACCACATTTACACTGACCCCAGCTCTAACCCCTCTACAATACAACTGTATACCACCTTTTCACTGACCCCAGCCCTAACCCCTCTACAATACAACTCTATACCACCTTTACACTGACCCCAGCCCTAACCCCTCTACAATACAACTATATACCACCTTTACACTGACGCCAGCCCTAATCCCTCTACAAAACAACTCTACACCACCTTTACACTGACCCCAGCCCTAACCCCTCTACAATACAACTATATACCACCTCTACACTGACCCCAGCCCTAACACCTCTACAATACAACGACATACCACCTTTACACTGACCCCAGCCCTAACCCCTCTACAATACAACTATATACCACCTCTACACTGACCCCAGCCCTAACACCTCTACAATACAACTACATACCACCTTTACACTGACCCCAGCCCTAACCCCTCTACAATACAACTATATACCACCTTTACACTGACCCCAGCCCTAACCCCTCTACAATACAACTATATACCACCTTTACACTGACCACAGCACTAACACCTCTACAATACAACTAACTATATACCACCTTTACACTGAGCCCAACTCTAACCCCTCTACAATACAACTCTATACCACCTTTACACTGACCCCAGCCCTAACCCCTCTACAATACAACTACATACCACCTTTACACTGACCCCAGCCCTAACCCCTCTACAATACAACTATATACCACCTTTACACTGACCCCAGCCCTAACCCCTCTACAATACAACTATATACCACCTTTACACTGACCACAGCACTAACACCTCTACAATACAACTAACTATATACCACCTTTACACTGAGCCCAGCACTAACCACTCTACAATACAACTATATACCACCTTTACACTGACCCCAGCCCTAACCCCTCTACAATACAACTATATACCACCTTTACACTGACCACAGCCCTAACCCCTCTACAATACAACGACATACCACCTTTACACTGACCCCAGCTCTTACCCCTCTACAATACAACTCTATACCACCTTTACACTGACCCCAGCCCTAACCCCTCTACAATACAACTAACTATATACCACCTTTACACTGACCCCAGCTCTAACCCCTCTACAATACAACTCTATACCACCTTTACACTGACCCCAGCCCTAACCCCTCTACAATACAACTATATACCACCTTTACACTGACCCCAGCTCTAACCACTCTACAATACAACTATATACCACCTTTACACTGACCCCAGCCCTAACCCCTCTACAATACAACTATATACCACCTTTACACTGACCCCAGCCCTAACCCCTCTACAATACAACTATATACCACCTTTACACTGACCCCAGCCCTAACCCCTCTACAATACAACTATATACCACCTTTACACTGACCCCAGCCCTAACCCCTCTACAATACAACTCTATACCACCTTTACACTGACCCCAGCCCTAACCCCTCTACAATACAACTATATACCACCTTTACACTGACCCCAGCCCTAATCCCTCTACAATACAACTCTATACCACCTTTACACTGACCCCAGCCCTAACCCCTCTACAATACAACTATATGCCACCTCTACACTGACCCCAGCCATAACACCTCTACAATACAACTACATACCACCTTTACACTGACCCCAGCCCTAACCCCTCTACAAGACAACTATATACCACCTTTACACTGACCCCAGCCCTAACCCCTCTACAATACAACTATATACCAACTTTACACTGACCCCAGCCCTAACCCCTCTACAATACAACTCTATACCAACTTTACACTGACCCCAGCCCTAACCCCTCTACAATACAACTATATACCACCTTTACACTGACCCCAGCCCTAATCTCTCTACAATACAACTAACTATATACCACCTTTACACTGACCCCAGCCATAACCCCTCTACAATACAACTATATACCACCTTTACACTGACCCCAGCCCTAACCCGTCTACAATACAACTATATACCACATTTACACTGACCCCAGCTCTAACCCCTCTACAATACAACTGTATACCACCTTTTCACTGACCCCAGCCCTAACCCCTCTACAATACAACTCTATACCACCTTTACACTGACCCCAGCCCTAACCCCTCTACAATACAACTATATACCACCTTTACACTGACGCCAGCCCTAATCCCTCTACAAAACAACTCTACACCACCTTTACACTGACCCCAGCCCTAACCCCTCTACAATACAACTATATACCACCTCTACACTGACCCCAGCCCTAACACCTCTACAATACAACGACATACCACCTTTACACTGACCCCAGCCCTAACCCCTCTACAATACAACTATATACCACCTCTACACTGACCCCAGCCCTAACACCTCTACAATACAACTACATACCACCTTTACACTGACCCCAGCCCTAACCCCTCTACAATACAACTATATACCACCTTTACACTGACCCCAGCCCTAACCCCTCTACAATACAACTATATACCACCTTTACACTGACCACAGCACTAACACCTCTACAATACAACTAACTATATACCACCTTTACACTGAGCCCAACTCTAACCCCTCTACAATACAACTCTATACCACCTTTACACTGACCCCAGCCCTAACCCCTCTACAATACAACTACATACCACCTTTACACTGACCCCAGCCCTAACCCCTCTACAATACAACTATATACCACCTTTACACTGACCCCAGCCCTAACCCCTCTACAATACAACTATATACCACCTTTACACTGACCACAGCACTAACACCTCTACAATACAACTAACTATATACCACCTTTACACTGAGCCCAGCACTAACCACTCTACAATACAACTATATACCACCTTTACACTGACCCCAGCCCTAACCCCTCTACAATACAACTATATACCACCTTTACACTGACCACAGCCCTAACCCCTCTACAATACAACGACATACCACCTTTACACTGACCCCAGCTCTTACCCCTCTACAATACAACTCTATACCACCTTTACACTGACCCCAGCCCTAACCCCTCTACAATACAACTAACTATATACCACCTTTACACTGACCCCAGCTCTAACCCCTCTACAATACAACTCTATACCACCTTTACACTGACCCCAGCCCTAACCCCTCTACAATACAACTATATACCACCTTTACACTGACCCCAGCTCTAACCACTCTACAATACAACTATATACCACCTTTACACTGACCCCAGCCCTAACCCCTCTACAATACAACTATATACCACCTTTACACTGACCCCAGCCCTAACCCCTCTACAATACAACTATATACCACCTTTACACTGACCCCAGCCCTAACCCCTCTACAATACAACTATATACCACCTTTACACTGACCCCAGCCCTAACCCCTCTACAATACAACTCTATACCACCTTTACACTGACCCCAGCCCTAACCCCTCTACAATACAACTATATACCACCTTTACACTGACCCCAGCCCTAATCCCTCTACAATACAACTCTATACCACCTTTACACTGACCCCAGCCCTAACCCCTCTACAATACAACTATATACCACCTCTACACTGACCCCAGCCCTAACACCTCTACAATACAACTACATACCACCTTTACACTGACCCCAGCCCTAACCCCTCTACAAGACAACTATATACCACCTTTACACTGACCCCAGCCCTAACCCCTCTACAATACAACTATATACCAACTTTACACTGACCCCAGCCCTAACCCCTCTACAATACAACTCTATACCACCTTTACACTGACCCCAGCCCTAACCCCTCTGCAATACAACTATATACCACATTTACACTGACCCCAGCCCTAACCCCTCTACAATACAACTATATACCACCTTTACACTGACCCCAGCCCTAACCCCTCTACTATACAACTCTATACCACCTTTACACGGACCCCAGCCCTAACCCCTCTACAATACAACTATATACCACCTTTACACTGACCCCAGCCCTAATCCCTCTACAATACAACTAACTATATACCACCTTTACACTGACCCCAGCCATAACCCCTCTACAATACAACTATATACCACCTTTACACTGACGCCAGCCCTAATCCCTCTACAATACAACTAACTATATACCACCTTTACACTGACCCCAGCCATAACCCCTCTACAATACAACTATATACCACCTTTACACTGACCCCAGCCCTAACCCGTCTACAATACAACTATATACGACCTTTACACTGACCCCAGCTCTAACCACTCTACAATACAACTATATACCACCTTTACACTGACCTTTACACTAACCCCTCTACAATACAACTCTATACCACCTTTATACTGACCCCAGCCCTAACCCCTCTACAATACAACTCTATACCACCTTTACACTGACCCCAGCCCTAACCCCTCTACAATACAACTATATACCACCTTTACACTGACCCCAGCCCTAATCCCTCTACAATACAACTCTATACCACCTTTACACTGACCCCAGCGCTAACCCCTCTACAATACAACTATATACCACCTCTACACTGACCCCAGCCCTAACACCACTACAATACAATGACATACCACCTTTACACTGACCCCAGCCCTAACCCCTCTACAATACAACTATATACCACCTCTACACTGACCCCAGCCCTAACACCTCTACAATACAACTACATAACCCCTCTACAATACAACTACATTCCAGCCCTAACCCCTCTACAATACAACTATATACCACCTTTACACTGACCCCAGCCCTAACCCCTCTACAATACAACTATATACCACCTTTACACTGACCCCAGCCCTAATCCCTCTACAATACAACTCTATACCACCTTTACACTGACCCCAGTCCCTAACCCTTCTACAATACAACTATATACCACCTTTACACTGACCACAGCCCTAACACCTCTACAATACAACTAACTATATACCACCTTTACACTGACCCCAGCTCTTACCCCTCTACAATACAACTCTATACCACCTTTACACTGACCCCAGCCCTAACCCCTCTACAATACAACTCTATACCACCTTTACACTGACCCCAGCCCTAACCCCTCTACAATACAACTATATACCACCTTTACACTGACCCCAGCCCTAACCCCTCTACAATACAACTCTATACCACCTTTACACTGACCCCAGCCCTAACCCCTCTACAATACAACTATATACCACCTTTACACTGACCCCAGCCCTAATCCCTCTAAAATACAACTCTATACCACCTTTACACTGACCCCAGCCCTAACCCCTCTACAATACAACTATAAACCACCTCTACACTGACCCCAGCCCTAACACCTCTACAATACAACGACATACCACCTTTACACTGACCCCAGCCCTAACCCCTCTACAATACAACTATATACCACCTCTACACTGACCCCAGCCCTAAAACCTCTACAATACAACTACTTACCACCTTTACACTGACCCCAGCCCTAACCCCTCTACAATACAACTATATACCACCTTTACACTGACCCCAGCCCTAACCCCTCTACAATACAACTATATACCACCTTTACACTGACCCCAGCCCTAACCCCTCTACAATACAACTCTATACCACCTTTACACTGACCCCAGCCCTAACCCCTCTGCAATACAACTATATACCACCTTTACACTGACCCCGGCCCTAACCCCTCTACAATACAACTATATACCACCTTTACACTGACCCCAGCCCTAACCCCTCTACAATAAAACTCTATACCACCTTTACACTGACCCCAGCCCTAACCCCTCTACAATACAACTATATACCACCTTTACACTGACCCCAGCCCTAATCTCTCTACAATACAACTAACTATATACCACCTTTACACTGACCCCAGCCATAACCCCTCTACAATACAACTATATACCACCTTTACACTGACCCCAGCCCTAACCCGTCTACAATACAACTATATACCACATTTACACTGACCCCAGCTCTAACCCCTCTACAATACAACTGTATACCACCTTTTCACTGACCCCAGCCCTAACCCCTCTACAATACAACTCTATACCACCTTTACACTGACCCCAGCCCTAACCCCTCTACAATACAACTATATACCACCTTTACACTGACCCCAGCCCTAATCCCTCTACAATACAACTCTACACCACCTTTACAATGACCCCAGCCCTAACCCCTCTACAATACAACTATATACCACCTCTACACTGACCCCAGCCCTAACACCTCTACAATACAACGACATACCACCTTTACACTGACCCCAGCCCTAACCCCTCTACAATACAACTATATACCACCTCTACACTGACCCCAGCCCTAACACCTCTACAATACAACTACATACCACCTTTACACTGACCCCAGCCCTAACCCCTCTACAATACAACTATATACCACCTTTACACTGACCCCAGCCCTAACCCCTCTACAATACAACTATATACCACCTTTACACTGACCACAGCCCTAACACCTCTACAATACAACTAACTATATACCACCTTTACACTGAGCCCAGCTCTAACCCCTCTACAATACAACTCTATACCACCTTTACACTGACCCCAGCCCTAACCCCTCTACAATACAACTATATACTACCTTTACACTGACCCCAGCACTAACCACTCTACAATACAACTATATACCACCTTTACACTGACCCCAGCCCTAACCCCTCTACAATACAACTATATACCACCTTTACACTGACCCCAGCCCTAACCCCTCTACAATACAACTATATACCACCTTTACACTGACCCCAGCCCTAACCCCTCTACAATACAACTATATACCACCTTTACACTGACCTTAGCACTAACCCCTCTACAATACAACTATATACCACCTCTACACTGACCCCAGCCCTAACCCCTCTACAATACAACTATATACCACCTTTACACTGACCCCAGCCCTAACCCCTCTACAATACAACTCTATACCACCTTTACACTGACCCCAGCCCTAAACCCTCTACAATACAACTATATACCACCTTTACACTGACCCCAGCCCTAACCCCTCTACAATACAACTCTATACCACCTTTACACTGACCCCAGCCCTAACCCCTCTACAATACAACTATATACCACCTTTACACTGACCCCAGCACTAACCCCTCTACAATACAACTATATACCACCTCTACACTGACCACAGCCCTAACCCCTCTACAATACAACTCTATACCACCTTTACACTGACGCCAGTCCCTAACCCCTCTTCAATACAACTAACTATATACCACCTTTACACTGACCCCAGCCCTAACCCCTCTACAATACAACTATATACCACCTTTACACTGACCCCAGCCCTAACCCCTCTACAATACAACTATATACCATCTTTACACTGACCCCAGCCCTAACCACTCTACAATACAACTCTATACCACCTTTACACTGACCCTAGCCCTAACCACTCTACAATACAACTATATACCACCTTTACACTGACCCCAGCTTTAACCACTCTACAATACAACTAACTATATACCACCTTTACACTGACCCCAGCCCTAACCACTCTACAATACAACTATATACCACCTTTACACTGACCCCAGCTCTAACCACTCTACAATACAACTAACTATATACCACCTTTACACTGACCCCAGCTTTAACCACTCTACAATACAACTAACTATATACCACCTTTACACTGACCCCAGCCCTAACCACTCTACAATACAACTCTATACCACCTTTACACTGACCCTAGCCCTAACCACTCTACAATACAACTATATACCACCTTTACACTGACCCCAGCTTTAACCACTCTACAATACAACTAACTATATACCACCTTTACACTGACCCCAGCCCTAACCACTCTACAATACAACTATATACCACCTTTACACTGACCCCAGCCCTAACCCCTCTACAATAAAACTCTATACCACCTTTACACTGACCCCAGCCCTAACCCGTCTACAATACAACTATATACCACATTTACACTGACCCCAGCTCTAACCCCTCTACAATACAACTGTATACCACCTTTTCACTGACCCCAGCCCTAACCCCTCTACAATACAACTCTATACCACCTTTACACTGACCCCAGCCCTAACCCCTCTACAATACAACTATATACCACCTTTACACTGACGCCAGCCCTAATCCCTCTACAATACAACTCTACACCACCTTTACACTGACCCCAGCCCTAACCCCTCTACAATACAACTATATACCACCTCTACACTGACCCCAGCCCTAACACCTCTACAATACAACGACATACCACCTTTACACTGACCCCAGCCCTAACCCCTCTACAATACAACTATATACCACCTCTACACTGACCCCAGCCCTAACACCTCTACAATACAACTACATACCACCTTTACACTGACCCCAGCCCTAACCCCTCTACAATACAACTATATACCACCTTTACACTGACCCCAGCCCTAACCCCTCTACAATACAACTATATACCACCTTTACACTGACCACAGCACTAACACCTCTACAATACAACTAACTATATACCACCTTTACACTGAGCCCAACTCTAACCCCTCTACAATACAACTCTATACCACCTTTACACTGACCCCAGCCCTAACCCCTCTACAATACAACTATATACTACCTTTACACTGACCCCAGCACTAACCACTCTACAATACAACTATATACCACCTTTACACTGACCCCAGCCCTAACCCCTCTACAATACAACTATATACCACCTTTACACTGACCACAGCCCTAACCCCTCTACAATACAACTATATACCACCTTTACACTGACCCCAGCCCTAACCCCTCTACAATACAACTATATACCACCTTTACACTGACCCCAGCACTAACCCCTCTACAATACAACTATATACCACCTCTACACTGACCCCAGCCCTAACCCCTCTACAATACAACTATATACCACCTTTACACTGACCCCAGCCCTAACCCCTCTACAATACAACTCTATACCACCTTTACACTGACCCCAGCCCTAAACCCTCTACAATACAACTATATACCACCTTTACACTGACCCCAGCCCTAACCCCTCTACAATACAACTCTATACCACCTTTACACTGACCCCAGCCCTAACCCCTCTACAATACAACTATATACCACCTTTACACTGACCCCAGCACTAACCCCTCTACAATACAACTATATACCACCTCTACACTGACCACAGCCCTAACCCCTCTACAATACAACTCTATACCACCTTTACACTGACGCCAGTCCCTAACCCCTCTTCAATACAACTAACTATATACCACCTTTACACTGACCCCAGCCCTAACCCCTCTACAATACAACTATATACCACCTTTACACTGACCCCAGCCCTAACCCCTCTACAATACAACTATATACCACCTTTACACTGACCCCAGCCCTAACCACTCTACAATACAACTCTATACCACCTTTACACTGACCCTAGCCCTAACCACTCTACAATACAACTATATACCACCTTTACACTGACCCCAGCTTTAACCACTCTACAATACAACTATATACCACCTTTACACTGACCCCAGCTCTAACCACTCTACAATACAACTAACTATATACCACCTCTACACTGACCCCAGCCCTAACCACTCTACAATGCAACTATATACCACCTTTACACTGACCCCAGCTCTAACCACTCTATAATACAACTAACTATATACCACCTTTACACTGACCCCAGCCCTAACCCCTCTACAATACAACTATATACCACCTTTACACTGACCCCAGCCCTAACCCCTCTACAATACAACTCTATACCACCTTTACACTGACCCCAGCCCCAACCCCTCTACAATACAACTACATACCACCTTTACACTGACCCCAGCCCTAACCCCTCTACAATACAACTATATACCACCTTTACACTGACCCCAGCCCTAATCCCTCTACAATACAACTCTATACCACCTTTACACTGACGCCAGTCCCTAACCCCTCTACAATACAACTATATACCACCTTTACACTGACCACAGCCCTAACACCTCTACAATACAACTAACTATATACCACCTTTACACTGACCCCAGCTCTAACCCCTCTACAATACAACTCTATACCACCTTTACACTGACCCCAGCCCTAACCCCTCTACAATACAACTATATACCACCTTTACACTGACCCCAGCCCTAACCCCTCTACAATACAACTCTATACCACCTTTACACTGACCCCAGCCCTAACCCCTCTACAATACAACTATATACCACCTTTACACTGACCACAGCCCTAACACCTCTACAATACAACTAACTATATACCACCTTTACACTGACCCCAGCTCTAACCCCTCTACAATACAACTCTATACCACCTTTACACTGACCCCAGCCCTAACCCCTCTACAATACAACACTATACCACCTTTACACTGACCCCAGCCCTAACCCCTCTACAATACAACTATATACCACCTTTACACTGACCCCAGCCCTAACCCCTCTACAATACAACTATATACCACCTTTACACTGACCCCAGCCCTAACCCCTCTACAATACAACTATATACCACCTTTACACTGACCCCAGCCCTAACCCCTCTACAATACAACTCTATACCACCTTTACACTGACCCCAGCCCTAAATCCTCTACAATACAACTATATACCACCTTTACACTGACCCCAGCCCTAACTCCTCTACAATACAACTACATACCACCTTTACACTGACCCCAGCCCTAACCCCTCTACAATACAACTATATACCACCTTTACACTGACCCCAGCCCTAATCCCTCTACAATACAACTCTATACCACCTTTACACTGACGCCAGTCCCTAACCCCTCTACAATACAACTATATACCACCTTTACACTGACCACAGCCCTAACACCTCTACAATACAACTAACTATATACCACCTTTACACTGACCCCAGCTCTAACCCCTCTACAATACAACTCTATACCACCTTTACACTGACCCCAGCCCTAACCCCTCTACAATACAACTATATACCACCTTTACACTGACCCCAGCCCTAACCCCTCTACAATACAACTCTATACCACCTTTACACTGACCCCAGCCCTAACCCCTCTACAATACAACTATATACCACCTTTACACTGACCACAGCCCTAACACCTCTACAATACAACTAACTATATACCACCTTTACACTGACCCCAGCTCTAACCCCTCTACAATACAACTCTATACCACCTTTACACTGACCCCAGCCCTAACCCCTCTACAATACAACTATATACCACCTTTACACTGACCCCAGCCCTAACCCCTCTACAATACAACTCTATACCACCTTTACACTGACCCCAGCCCTAACCCCTCTACAATACAACTATATACCACCTTTACACTGACCCCAGCCCTAACCCCTCTACAATACAACTATATACCACCTTTACACTGACCCCAGCCCTAACCCCTCTACAATACAACTATATACCACCTTTACACTGACCCCAGCTCTAACCACTCTACAATACAACTATATACCACCTTTACACTGACCACAGCCCTAACCCCTCTACAATACAACTATATACCACCTTCACACTGACCCCAGCTCTAACCACTCTACAATACAACTCTATACCACCTTTACACTGACCCCAGCACTAACCACTCTACAATACAACTATATACCACCTTTACACTGACCCCAGCCCTAACACCTCTACAATACAACTAACTATATACCACCTTTACACTGACCCCAGCTCTAACCCCTCTACAATACAACTCTATACCACCTTTACACTGACCCCAGCCCTAACCCCTCTACAATACAACTATATACCACCTTTACACTGACCCCAGCCCTAACCCCTCTACAATACAACTATATACCACCTTTACACTGACCCCAGCCCTAACCCCTCTACAATACAACTATATACCACCTTTACACTGACCCCAGCCCTAACCCCTCTACAATACAACTCTATACCACCTTTACACTGACCCCAGCCCTAACCCCTCTACAATACAACTATATACCACCTTTACACTGACCCCAGCCCTAACCCCTCTACAATACAACTATATACCACATTTACACTGACCCCAGCACTAACCCCTCTACAATACAACTCTATACCACCTTTACACTGACGCCAGTCCCTAACCCCTCTACAATACAACTAACTATATACCACCTTTACACTGACCCCAGCCCTAACCCCTCTACAATACAACTATATACCACCTTTACACTGACCCCAGCCCTAACCCCTCTACAATACAACTATATACCATCTTTACACTGACCCCAGCCCTAACCACTCTACAATACAACTCTACACCACCTTTACACTGACCCTAGCCCTAACCACTCTACAATACAACTATATACCACCTTTACACTGACCCCAGCTTTAACCACTCTACAATACAGCTAACTATATACCACCTTTACACTGACCCCAGCCCTAACCACTCTACAATACAACTATATACCACCTTTACACTGACCCCAGCTCTAACCACTCTACAATACAACTAACTATATACCACCTTTACACTGACCCCAGCTCTAACCCCTCTACAATACAACTCTATACCACCTTTACACTGACCCCAGCCCTAACCCCTCTACAATACAACTATATACCACCTTTACACTGACCCCAGCCCTAACCCCTCTACAATACAACTATATACCACCTTTACACTGACCCCAGCCCTAACCCCTCTACAATACAACTATATACCACCTTTACACTGACCCCAGCCCTAACCCCTCTACAATACAACTCTATACCACCTTTACACTGACCCCAGCCCTAAACCCTCTACAATACAACTATATACCACCTTTACACTGACCCCAGCCCTAACCCCTCTACAATACAACTATATACCACATTTACACTGACCCCAGCACTAACCCCTCTACAATACAACTCTATACCACCTTTACACTGACGCCAGTCCCTAACCCCTCTTCAATACAACTAACTATATACCACCTTTACACTGACCCCAGCCCTAACCCCTCTACAATACAACTATATACCACCTTTACACTGACCCCAGCCCTAACCCCTCTACAATACAACTATATACCACCTTTACACTGACCCCAGCCCTAACCACTCTACAATACAACTCTACACCACCTTTACACTGACCCTAGCCCTAACCACTCTACAATACAACTATATACCACCTTTACACTGACCCCAGCTTTAACCACTCTACAATACAACTAACTATATACCACCTTTACACTGACCCCAGCTCTAACCACTCTACAATACAACTAACTATATACCACCTTTACACTGACCCCAGCCCTAACCACTCTACAATACAACTATATACCACCTTTACACTGACCCCAGCTCTAACCACTCTATAATACAACTAACTATATACCACCTTTACACTGACCCCAGCCCTAACCCCTCTACAATACAACTATATACCACCTTTACACTGACCCCAGCCCTAACCCCTCTACAATACAACTCTATACCACCTTTACACTGACCCCAGCCCCAACCCCTCTACAATACAACTACATACCACCTTTACACTGACCCCAGCCCTAACCCCTCTACAATACAACTATATACCACCTTTACACTGACCCCAGCCCTAATCCCTCTACAATACAACTCTATACCACCTTTACACTGACGCCAGTCCCTAACCCCTCTACAATACAACTATATACCACCTTTACACTGACCACAGCCCTAACACCTCTACAATACAACTAACTATATACCACCTTTACACTGACCCCAGCTCTAACCCCTCTACAATACAACTCTATACCACCTTTACACTGACCCCAGCCCTAACCCCTCTACAATACAACTATATACCACCTTTACACTGACCCCAGCCCTAACCCCTCTACAATACAACTCTATACCACCTTTACACTGACCCCAGCCCTAACCCCTCTACAATACAACTATATACCACCTTTACACTGACCACAGCCCTAACACCTCTACAATACAACTAACTATATACCACCTTTACACTGACCCCAGCTCTAACCCCTCTACAATACAACTCTATACCACCTTTACACTGACCCCAGCCCTAACCCCTCTACAATACAACTATATACCACCTTTACACTGACCCCAGCCCTAACCCCTCTACAATACAACTCTATACCACCTTTACACTGACCCCAGCCCTAACCCCTCTACAATACAACTATATACCACCTTTACACTGACCCCAGCCCTAACCCCTCTACAATACAACTATATACCACCTTCACACTGACCCCAGCTCTAACCACTCTACAATACAACTCTATACCACCTTTACACTGACCCCAGCACTAACCCCTCTACAATACAACTCTATACCACCTTTACACTGACCCCAGCCCTAACCCCTCTACAATACAACGATATACCACCTTTACACTGACCCCAACTCTAGCCCCTCTACAATACAACTATATACCACCTTTACACTGACCCCAGCCCTGACCCCTCTACAATACAACGACATACCACCTTTACACTGACCCCAGCCCCAACCCCTCTACAATACAACTATATACCACCTTTACACTGACCCCAGCCCTAACCCCTCTACAATACAACTATATACCACCGTTACACTGACCCCAGCT